>NC_091259.1:25777575-26080606 GCF_042477335.2 Ovis canadensis | reverse complement strand
TCTTCCTGTGCAAAGCGAGCTGATTCTTTAAAACAAATCTCTGTTTTTAAAAGGTTTAAAATCATCAAGTAATCATCAAGTTTATAATCTCATCAGAGATCAAAATTTTAAATATACAAAAAAGTAGTGAATAATATGGCATTAAGTTGTGCGGGACTGATTAATAAATCTCAAAGCTTTTGGAGAAGAAGGGCAGGTAGGTTGGAGAAGGTGCAAACGAAAGGTATAAAGGAAAGTTGAGCCAAACCTTACGATGAGCAAGATATATATTAACAGTGCAGGAGACGGAGGCACACAGGCAGGAAAAGCAACTAAGCAAAGACAGGGAGCATGAGGAAACAAGTGACTAGAGCACATTTGGAGGAATAGCAAGATCAGATCAAGATGGGGCTTTAGAAGTAGGCAGTTTGGGAACTGATGTAGAACAGATTCCTGATCCAGGAAATCATATGCTAAAAGGAACACTTCAAGAAAACAAGTCTAGGTTCCATTTTGAAAATGGACTCAAAAAAGCCTGGAGTGGAATCTGGGAGGCCAGCAGAGAGGCTGCTGCAACCCTCCAAAAGGGAGGAGTTAAGGGCCTGAGAAGGGGTGGCAGCAGAGAACTGGGTAGAAGGGGACTGTCAGTCACTGCCTCTGGTGGTGAATAATTACATCCCTATTTCTCCTCATACTTTACAGAATGATACATCAACATTCACGTCATCTATAAGATGTTACAGAAAAATCTGAACCAACTTTTTGGCCAACACAATATATATGTCCAGCAACTTTATCTGATCCATCAGAAAAGCCAAGTAGTTTCTCAAAGGACTGGAGAAGGAAATGGCAACCCCCTCCAGTGTTCTTGCCTGAAGGGACCCTTAGGCAGAGGAGCCTAGCAGGCTAGGCAGTCCATAGGGCTGAAAAGAGTCAGACAGGACTGAGCGACTTCATTTTCTCATAGAACAGAGAATTAGCAATGAGTGCAGCATGTCCCAGAACCCAGGTTTTTCAGTCCAAATCACTTTAATACAGGGTTTCTCAACCTCAGCCCTATTGATTGAGTTTTGGACCAAATAATTCTCTGTTGCGGGGAGCTGTCCTGTACGTTGTAGGGATTTCAGCAGCATCTCTGACCCAGTAATAGTTGCCAGCAGCACCCCTATCCCCAGTTGTGACAATGAAAAATGTCTCAAGACTGTGCCAAAGGTACCTGGGGGCAGCAAAATGGTTGAGAACCACTGATCTAATATATCATACAGTTCAATTTTTATAAGAATAACATCTCCTTCTATGCTTTAACTAGGTAGATACTTTCCATTACTTTTGCTTGTAAACCTTCAGCAAGTGCCGCTCAGACATTGAGTCTCCAAAGAATGGAAAGAACCTAGACAGCACGGCCACTGCTTTTGTGATCAATTTATTTTGGAAAGGATGGCTAAAATTCATTACCAGTGAAAGTTTCTCTTCCTTGAAGAATCATTTCAAGGTGTCTCACCTCGATACACTAGTTCTGTCTGGAATTGTGGGGATGATTAGCTTGATACTCTTGTCCTAGAAAGTTTTGGGGTTGTTTTTTTTTTTTTTTCGCTCCCTGAGACCCCATCTCAGTCCCTGTGATCTTGCTCTTGAGGCATATCATTCTTATTCACTTCTTTATTTGTGATCCTTATCTTCTTTCTTTATCCTGTTTATCTTCTTTATGATCTCTTTTTTATTCCTAGTCCCTTCCGAGTCAGGCTCATTCAATTTAGCTTCATATGATAGCCTTATTTCTCTAACTTGACTATATGACCTCTGAAACCCTGATTAACTTTATCAAAATTTCTTATACAATTATGAACTTTGAGTCTTCCTTCCCCCTTAATCAAAAACTGATTTTTGTCCTCATGACCCAAATTTCCTCTTTGACCAGAAGTAGTAGCCACTTCTTCCCTTTGACTCTGGGGTCTCAGGACCCTCAGGCATTGGCATTCAATTGACCTCTATATCCACTTCCAGACCACTTTTCTGGCTGCCTCTCTTCATCACCCTCTTCTTTAAAAGTCTTCTTCTGGACATTCACACTGTCTTCCCTTCTCATCATCTATAAACCAGGACACTTGCTTATAGAAAAGGGATTGGGCCAAACCTCCTCAGTAGAAAAATCTCTCTGAATTCTAAATTGCAATAATGATATAACTGAAAGAAATACAGAAAATATCAAAAGGTTGGGTAGGATATGAGGGAAGACTGAATTGAAAGGAAAATAGATTCTCTTTAATCAGTCAAAAAAAAAAAATTTCATCCCTTACCCCAATTTAATGCAGCAAAAATAACTGCCTACCTTCAAAAAATTAGTCTAAAGCAAATCAACCCAACAGAACATCTTATTTTCTGTCCTAGACCATAAGGCACATCTCAAGTGCATATTTACTTACAGCATTGTTATGTTTCCCCAACATCATTCCAGAATCCCAACCACCTTTTCCCTTACATCTCTTAGGTCAGTCTTGCTTTCTCTAGAAACAGCCTTTGTTTCCTCCATATCAGTCCCTACAGCTATCTTCACCCACAGGTGGAGATCATATGTGTTCCAGCATTCAGAGTCATGTGGAAGGAACAGGCTATAAAATCAGACTAGAGCAGGTGTGCCTTGTAAGTATTTACAGCTCCTCTGACTTAAGGCTAACCTGCTGGACTAAACTTAAGCTTCATATTTTGAAAAAAACTGAGTTAACAATGACATTATGTTTGATACACTGAGTTTATATTTGGATCATTCTCTAGACTATTGAGGTGAAGATGGGGAGGTTCACAATTTTATCAACATGGACAAATAAAATTTTTTTATTGAGTTGAAACTTATATAACATAAAGTTAACCATTTTAAATTAAATAATTCAGTGACAATTAGTACACACCATGCTGTACAAATACCACCTATGTCTAGTTCTAAAACATTTTTAGCACTCCATTGAAATATGACGTTTGAATCAACCTGGGAAACTATACATGGTTTGCACAGTATTTGCAGTAAGCTGCTGCTGCTGCTAAGTCGCTTCAGTTGTGTCCAACTCTGTGCCACCCCACAGACGGCAGCCTACTAAGCTCCCCCGTCCCTGGGATTCTCCAGGCAAGAACACTGGAGTGGGTTGCCATTTCCTTCTCCAATGCATGAAAGTGAAAAGCGAAAGTGAAGTTGCTCAGTCGTGCCCGACTCTTAGCGACCCCATGGACTGCAGTCTACCAGGCTCCTCCATCCATGGGATTTTCCAGGCAAGAGAACTGGAGTGGGGTAGCATTGCCTTCTCCATTGCAGTAGGCATTCAGTCTTAATTTTCTTTTCTCATCCTACTAGTATCTTGTAACTCACTTGATAACATAGGATGGCTTTAGTGAAGTGGGAGTACAAAGATGGCAATGAATAATGAGAGGAACCCCATCTAGCCGAGGTAACCTGCCTCTTTGGAAAAGTGATAGGTAACGTAGATCCATATAGAATACACTCTTCAAAAAGAGAGGTGTAGGATCTTGGGGCAAATAAGTGCTTAAAATGACCATAGTAGGATTTTGGAGGAAATTAAACTAAAAAGAGAAACTAAAATTAAGATGTTAAGAACTGTGCCTGACTCAATAAATAGTTGTTGAGTGAATACGTGAAATAAGTCAGAATGAATGGATGCATGCATGCACTGGAAACAGATGCAGGATACAAGGAGGAGTGTTTCAAGCAAACAATTTGATAAGACATGAGGAAAAGCAGAGTAAATGGTTACTGTGTCACTGCAGTTGGACCAGCCTTAAAAACAAATAGGAAAGAGATGTAAAGAATCTATCATTTTGTATTCAAATATTTACACTGTAGGCAAAAGATCAAAGTTTCCATAGCTTTTGCTGTTATCATATTTAACACTTTAAAAGTAGAGGGACACTTTATACCTAGAGAAAACAGTTTCAAGGAAAAAATATTGATTGAATTCCAGTATTTAAGGTCTTAAAAAAGGTCCCAGAAGTAGAATGGCATCTATTATTATAAACATTATTGTTTATAAGCTTATATTGCTCCTCACGCAGTCATAAATTTACATGACCATTTCTTAGTCAGCCTTGTGATACTATTCCTAGTTTGTATATTTCTTTGTGTGTTGAGTCATTTTTCTCTCCTATGACTGTTAGTTGAAGTATGCTATTAATTTTTTAGAGTTGTCTATCCAAAAAAAATTATCTAATAAACCCCTTGACTAGAAGAAAATCTAATGTGATGCATACCATCATGTGATTATTGGTATTATAACATAGACTTAATTAAAGCACTGGCACATTTTCATCTACACAGTAATTAGTTTAATAGGATTTCACATGACCTAGAAGTTACTCTATTCCAAAAGAGTACTCATTTCAGCTCCATTATACTCAATTTAGACATTCCAACTCCGGGACAATCAGCATATATGGCATATTTTTAACAACTGCAGGAAGATGCTATTAACTACAGGGAGGTCCTCTATTGAAGACAATTCTTACCCATCCACAGTCTTAGCTAAAGGATTCAGCATGCTTCTTAGCTATGTTCTTTCAACAGCTCAGATTTAGAAGCTTATGTATCATTATCCTGTTTGAAGGTACTTGATAACATTCTACTTGTACAAAGTAACATCCAACATGTCACTTGACAATTGTCCTAGCCTGTTCAGGCTGTTATAACAAAACACTGAGAGCCCTAAAACAACAGAAATTGACTTCTCACAGTTTTGGAGGCTGGGGAGTCCCAGATCAGGATATCAATAGATTTTCAGTGTCTAGTGAGGACCACTTCTTGGTTCATAGACTGCCATATTCTTTCTGTCCCCACAGAGTGGAAGGCTCCAAGGACCTCTCTGGGGGTTCTTTCCCTGGGTACTAATCCCATTCATGAGGACCTAATCATCTCCCCACGTTCCTACCTTTTAATACCATCACACTGGGGATTTAGTTTCAATATATAAATTTTGGGGGGACATAAACATTAGGTTTGTAGCAACAATAGACCTCTTAAACCACATGCAGTAATAAATAAACCAAGGGAAACAATCAGGTGCCACATAAAAGTTCAGTTCAGTTTAGTCGCTCAGTCATGTCCGACTCTTTGCAGCCCCATGAACCACAGCACGCCAGGCCTCTCTGTCCATCACCAGCTCCCAGAGTTTACTCAACCCCATGTCCACTGAGTTGGTGATGCCATCCAACCATCTCATACTCTGTCGTCGCCTTCTCCTCCTGCCCTCAATCCTTCCCAGCATCAGGGTCTTTTCCAATGAGTTAGGTCTTCGCATGAGGTAGCCAAAATATTGGAGTTTCGGCTTCAGCATCAGTCCTTCCAATGAACACCCAGGACTGATCTCCTTTAGGATGGACTGGTAGGATCTCCTTGCAGTCCAAGGGACTCTCAAGAGTCTTCTCCAACACCACAGTTCAAAAGCATCAATTCTTCTGCGCTCAGCTTTCTTTATAGTCCAACTCTCACATCCATACATGACCACTGGAAAAACCATAGCCTTGACTAGACAGACCTTTGTTGGCAAAGTAATGTCTCTGCTTTTGAATATGCTATCTAGGTTGGACATAACTTTCCTTCCAAGAAGTAAGCATCTTTTAATTTCATGGCTGCAGTCACCATCTGCAGTGATCTGGGAGCCCAGAGAAATAAAGTCTGACACTGTTTCCACTGTTTCCACATCTATTTCCCATGAAGTGATGAGACCAGATGCCATGATCTTAGTTTTCTGAATGTGGAGCTTTAAGCCAACTTTTCCACTCTCCTCTTTCACTTTCATCCAGAGGCTCTTTAGCTCTTCTTCACTTTCTGCCATAAGGGTGGTGTCATCTGCATATCTGAGGTTATTGATATTTCTCCTGGCAATCTTCATTCCAGCTTGTGCTTCTTCCAGCCCAGCGTTTCTCATGATGTACTCTACATAGAAGTGAAATAAGCAGGGTGACAATACACAGCCTTGACGTACTCCTTTTCCTATTTGGAACCAGTCTGTTGTTCCATGTCCAGTTCTAACTGTTGCTTCCTGACCTCCATATAGGTTTCTCAAGAGACAGGTCAGGTGGTCTGGTATTCCCATCTCTTTCAAAATTTTCCACAGTTTATTGTGATCCACACAGCCAAAGCCTTTGGCATAGTCAAGGTGGGTCAAATCCTGAAATTTGTGTAGTTTATATACTATTTGAATTATGTCCCATAAATTAGAGCAAATGATGAGTCAAGGCAGGAAGGATCGAAATATACTTAAAATACATCCAAATTAAGTTAAGGAGGTTAGGTTGCGGATGGGGTAGGGGACTTTATTATTTAGATTTCCCTAAAATCTTACAACCAAACATTAGCTTGGTCCTGGTAATGAATTTAGAAACAAGGAATGAAATTACCAAATTTGTGTCATAGAAATTTGCCTTCTTAAATCACAAGTTTTAAAGAACCCTGGTCTCCAAGATGATAAAGAAACTGCCTGTAATATGGGAGAGCTGGGTTCAATCCCTGGGTCAGTACCATCTCCTGAAGGAGAAAATGGCAACCCACTCCAGTATTCTTGCCTGGAGAGTTCCATAGACAGAGGAGCCTGGCAGGCTACAGTCCATGGGGTAGGAGTTGGACATGACTGAGTGACTAAGACACAGAAACACCCACACAGTCTTGGTGTTGTGCTAGTTACACTGAACAGATAATGATTTTGTCTAGTTTAAAACTGGACTTTTTGTTGTTATTATTTTCTTAATTATTTTTTATTGAAGGATAATTGCTTTACAGAATTTTTCTGTTTTCTGTCAAACCTCAACATGAATCAGCCATAGGTATACATATATCCCCTCCTTTTTGAAGCTCCCTCCCATCTCCCTCCCCATCCCACCCTTCTAGGTTGATACAGAGCCCCTGTTTGAGTTTCCTGAGCCATACAGCAAATTCCCATTGGCTACATATTTTACATGTGGTAATGTAAGTTTCCATGTTACTCTTTCCACACATCTCACCCTCTCCTCACCTCTCCCCATGTCCATAAGTCTATTCTCTATGTCTGTTTCTCCACGGAAGTGAAGTGAAGTCGCTCAGTCATGTCCAACTCTTTGCAACCCCATGGACTCTAGCCTACTATGCTCCTCCATCCATGGTATTTCCCAGGCAAGAGTACTGGAGTGGGTTGCCATTTCCTTCTCCAGAGGATCTTCCTAACCCAGGGATTGAACCCAGGTCTCCCACACTGTAGGCAGATGCTTTACCATCTAAGCTACCAGGGAAATTTCTCCATTACTGCCCTGTAAATAAATTCTTCAGTACCACTTTTCTACATTCCGTTTATGTGTGTTAGAATATGGTATTTATCTTTCTCTTTCTGACTCGTTTCACTCTGTATAATAGGTTCTAGATTCATCTACCTCATTACAACTGACTCAAATGCATTCTTTTTTATGGCTGAGTAATAGTCCATTGTGTATACATACCACAACGTCTTTATCCATTCATCTGTTGATGGACATCTAGGTTGCTTCCATGTTCTAGCTATTGTAAATAGCGCTGCAGTGAACAATGGGATACATCTGTCCCTTTCAATTTTGGTTTCCTCAGGGTATATGCCTAGGAGTGGGGTTACTGGGTCATATGCTGGTTTTATTCCTAGTAAAACCTAAGATTTTTGAATCAAAAGAGAAAAAAAAATCCAAATATGCTAATAAACTTTCTTTAAAATGTACAAAAGAAAACAACCTTCAGTTTAGTCTCAGCCACCATTTGATTTAAGAATGTATTAATTAACTATAATGGTTCGGTTAATTAGAGGTTGCAAGAGGCTGTTGTGTAGCAGCTGATGGGGAAAGGAATATGTAGTTCTCAGTCTTGCTCATTTCACTCTGAGTGGACATTTCTTCCCAGCTTGGAAGGAACTGAACTCTGTCTTTTCTATATTAGAATTTTCCTTTATTCTTTCTGTTTCACTTTCCCACCTGTCCATGAAATCAAGCTGGGGTTAAACAGAAAAGCATTCTCTTATCTTCTCACCTTCCTGTATGTTCCAAATTACCTAGTGAACAATCTCCTGAACTCAAAGTCAATATAATTTTTGATGGATTAGCACCATGGAAGCCAACAAGTATAAGTCTTTGATTTTGAAGAAGTTGATCATTGAGAGCTTTTTTAAAAATCTGCTAAGAGTTGGGATAGCATTATTTCCCCCTGGATTGGCAATGCTTGCCAAAGTCTCCATCCCACGATCATTGTGGGTGCTCTCACTTACCCTGATTTATTTACGGATGAGAAGATGTTCTGAGAACAAACAAAAATGATTTATTTTTGAGTTGTCCCTTGATACATGCACAAGGATTGTTACAGAAAGGGCACTGTCTTTTAAAAAGAAAAGCAACCATAATGGAAGTAGGCAGAATCACTCTTCAGAAGAATTTCCAAAGAATGAATATTGAAAAGTGTCAAAACTGGTTACTGATATAAGAAACATCAGTGGCCTTATTTTTATGAAACACTTTTAAAGTTCTGGAAGAACCTTCAAAATTGGTTCTTTGATTCCTCTAGATTGTGAAACCATCTTTCATAGAAGTCTTTAAGTAACAATATTTAAAGATTTTATCCAAATATGCATATTGTGATTACCACTGAGTTAAGAGTGTGAATATATATGTACACACAGTTGTGATTATAACTATATCTAACTATATATACATATGCATATGAGAAAGAACTTTAGAATAATAATCAAATGTGGGAAAATAGTCTTTGAATTGTGATAATAAGATTGTAAGTCTTTCTTTTTACTACTTCAATGTCTTCTTGCTTTATTTTCAATTAAAAACAACTTTAATTCTTATATCATAAATATTTTGAGGTAAATTCCACCCACAAGTAAGATTTCCTTCATCTTGGAGATGGGAAGAGATGGCATCTGAAAATCCTTTCTTATTCCAGAAGCCAGCCAGGTGCAAAGAGAAATCAGAGTGGAATGCAACAGGCCACCTGTCTGAGGAGCATATTCTGTCACTTTCTCTCTTTCTGACCTTTTCTGTTTCATACATTATTTCATTAGAGCTAACTAAGTTCTGGGAGGGATTGGGGGCAGGAGGAGAAGGGGACGACAGAGGATGAGATGGCTGGATGGCATCGCCAACTCAATGGACATGAGTCTGAGTGAACTCCGAGAGTTGGTGATGGACAGGGAGGCCTGGCGTGCTGCTATTCATGGGGTCGCAAAGAGTCGGACACGACTGAGCCACTGAACTGAACTGAACTGAACAAAGTGTTAAGCATGTTACATACATCACTGCATTTAATTCCACAACTTTACAAGGTGGGCACTATTATTACTCTTATTTTGCAAGATCACATATCTAGCAGACTATGTAGCCAGAGCCTGAACCAAGGTTTCCCAGCTGATGCCCTGAGAATAAGATTTAAAATCCCTTGCCTTGAACTTCCTTGTTATCAGGCCCATACCTATCACTCTAACTTCATTTTATGTCCCTTTTCCCTACTCTCCTCCCCATGCTCCTCCCATATTTACTTCAATTCAGAGACATCAGCCAGGGGATGTCAATTACTCTCCTGCCTCAGCATCTCTGCATTTGCCTCTGCATGTAAAGCTTTCCTCCCTGCTCCTCTCCAAGGGTGGATTCATGTCACCTTCAGATCTCCATTATGTGTAACTTCAGGTTGGCCCTCCAGAGCACCTCCCCCTCCCCAAAACTGCTCTTCATCGCATCACCCTGTTCATTTTCTTCATAGTACTTAACGCTTTTGGTTACTCTTTTATTTATATATGTATGTATTGTCTGTCTCTTCTCTCAGAAATGCAGCCTCCATGAGGACAGAGTTCTTTTGTTTCCAGTACCTGGTGCTGGGCCTGACAAAGCAGTTGAGCAAATACAGTTAAGCAAATGCTTAACCACCAAGTCACACTACCTGGGGAGGGAATCTAATAGATTATTTCTTGCATGAAGATGACATAGGTTCAAAAAATTTTGTAGATAGCTAGTAAATCTACATTTTACCAATATTTTATTCAAATTTAAACTACTTTGAGGACATCTGTATATTTATTTTCCCAGTTCTTTCCAAATATGGCTTCTAAGACTTCAGACTTCAGCTCAAATGGTACCTCACTCAAGCTTTCCCTGATCATTCTCACTGGAGCCAGGATATCTGTCCATCCATAACCACACTATTATTTTGGATCACTTATCACACTCTCAGTTCAGTTCAGTTGCTCAGTCGTGTCCAACTCTTTGTGATCCTATGGACTGCAGCAGGCCAGGCTTCCCTGCCCATCACCAACTCCCGGAGCTTGCTCAAACTCACATCCGTCGAGTCAGTGATGCCATCCAACCATCTCATCCTCTGTTGTCCCCTTCTCTTCCTGCCTTCAATCTTTCCCAGCATCAGGATCTTTTCCAATGAGTCAGTTCTTCGCATCAAGTGGCCAAAGTCTTTCCAATAACATACACTATTGTATGGTAACTTGAACATTCTTTGCATGGCCCTTCCTTGGGATTGGGATAAAAACTGACTTTTTCCAGTCCTGTGGTCACTGATGGGTTTTATAAATTTGCTGCTGTATTGAGTGCAACACTTTAACAGAATAATCTTTTAGGATATGAAATAGCTCACTCGGAATTTCTTCACTTCCACTAGCTTTGTTCATAGAAATGCTCCCCAAGGCCCACTTGACTTCACACTCCAGGATGTCTGGCTCTAGGTGAATGACCACACCATCATGGTTATCCGGGTCATTAAGATCTTTTTCATACAGTTCTTCTGTGTATTCCCTTCTTAATCTCTTCTTCTTCTGTTAGGTCCTTGCTGTTCCTGTCCTTTATTGTACACATCTTTGCATGAAATATTTCTTTGGTATATCTAATTTTCTTGAAATCTGTAGTGTTTCCCATTCTACTGATTTCCTCTATTTCTTTGCATTGGTCACCTTAAGTGACCAATGCTATTCTCTGGAACTCTGCATTCAGTGGAGAATCTCTTTCCTTTTCTCCTTTGCCTTTTGATTCTCTTCTTTTCTCAGCTATTTGTAAGGCCTCCTCAGAAAACCATTTTGCCTTCTTGCATTTTTTTCCCTTGAAGATGGTTTTGGTCACCACCTCCTGTACAATGTTATAAACCTCTCTGCACAGTTCTTCGGGCACTCTGTCTTCCAGATCTAATCCGTTGAATCTATTTGTTATCTCTACTTTATAATCATAAGGGATGTGATTAAGATCATATCTGAATGGCCTAGTGGTTTTCCCTACTTTCTTCAATTTGAGCCTGAATTTTGCAATATAAAGCTAATGATCTGAGCCACTGTCAACAACACTGTCTTGTTCTTGTTCACTGTCTTGTCTTTGTTCTTTGTTGATTGTATAGAGCTTCTCCATCTTTGGCTGCTAAGAATATAATCAATCTGATTTCAGTATTGACTATCTGTATAGAGTCATATATAGAGTCATCTCTTGTGTTGTTGGAAAAGGGTGTTTGCTATGACCAGTGCATTCTCTTGGCAAAACTCTGTTAGCTTTTGCCCTGCTTCATTTTGTAGTCCAAGGTTAAAGTTGCCTGTTACTGGCATGTACCTCTTGACTTTGATTATGCTCAAAATCCTTCAAGCTAGGGTTCTGCAGTATGTGAACCAAGAACTTCCAGATATACAAGCTGTGTTTAGAAAAGGCAGAGGAACCAAAGATCAAATTGCCAACATCCACTGGCTCATAGAAAAAGCAAGGGAATTCCCCCAAAAAACATCTACTTCTGCTTCATCAACTACACAAAAGCATTTGATTGTGTGGATCACAACAAACTATGGAAAATTCTTCAAGAGATGGGAATACCAGACCACCTTACCTGTCCTCTGAGAAACTTGTATGCAGGACAAGAAGCAACAGTTTATACCAGACATGGAGCAATGGACTGGTTCAAAAGGCTGTACATCGACACTGTGCTTATTTAACTTATATGCAGAGTACCTCATGGGAAATGCTGAGCTGGATGACCCGTGAGCTGGAATCAAAGTAGGAAAAATGCTGCTAAGTCACTTCAGTCGTGTCCGACTCTGTGCGACCCCATCGACGGCAGCCCACCAGGCTCTCCCGTCCCTGGGATTCTCCAGGCAACAACACTGGAGTGGGTTGCCATTTCCTTCTCCAATGCATGAAAGTGAAAAGTGGAAGTGAAGTTGCTCAGTCGTGTCCAACTCCTAGCGACCCCACGGACTGCAGCCCACCAGGCTCTTCCATCCATGGGATTTTCCAGGCAAGAGTACTGGAGTGGGGTGCCATTGCCTTCTCCCAGGAAAAATATCAAGTAGGAAAAATGTCAAAAAATATCAACAACCTCAGATATGCAGACGATACCACTCTAATGGCAGAAAGCGAAGAGGCACCAAAGAGCCTCTTAATGAAGGTGAAAGAGGAGAGTGAAAAAGCTGGCTTAAAACTCAACATTCAAAAAACTAAGATCATGGTATCTGGTCCCATCACTTTATGGTAAAGAGATGGGGGAAAAGTGGAAGCAGTGACAGATTTTATTTTCCTGGACTCCAAAAATCACTGCAGACAGTAACTTCAGCCATGAAATTCAAAGACACTTGCTTCTTGGAAGAAAAGCTATGAGAAACCTAGACAGCATATTAAAAAGTAGAGACATCACTTTGCTGACAAAGGTCCATATAGTCAAAGCTATAGTTTTTCCAGTAGTTGTATATGGATGTGAGAGTTGGACCATAAAGAAGGCTGAGAGCCAAAGAATTGATGCTTTTGAGTTGTGGTGTTGGAGAAGACTCTTGATAATCCCTTGGACAACAAGGAGATTAAACCAGTCAGTCCTAGAGGAAATCAACCCTGAATACTCATTGGAAGGACTGATGCTGAAATTGAAGCACCAATACTGTCACCACCTGAGGCGAAGGGCCAGCTCATTGGAAAAGACCTTGCTGCTGGGAAAGATTGAGGGCAAGAGGAGAAGGGGGCAACAGAGGATGAGATGGCATCACTGACTTGGTGGACATGAGTTTGAGCAGGCTTGGGGAGATGATGAGGGACAGGGAGGCCTGGAGTGCTGCAGTTCATGGGGTCGCAAAGAGTCAGACATGACTTGGCAACTGAACAACAACAAAAATCACACTCTAAATTTATGTTGATTTGTTTCTTATTTTTCCCCTCTGCTCATTAGAATGTAATGTTCTTGAGGGCAGGAACATCTTTATCTTAACAATGTACATGTAGTTTCCAGAACATTTCTTAGCACATGCTAGACTTTCCATAAATGTTTGTTGAATGAATCAGTACACTGACATGTATTCTGGTTTTAATTCTTAAAGTTTTTAAATGGATTTCCTGTGGATCCTTTCTAAATAGACAATCATCACTTATAGTCAGTTTTTGCTTCTGAATGTTTTACTTTTTCTTCCTTTATTGTATTTGGCTAGAACTACCAGAATAATGTTATCTGATATAGGTAATTGTAGATACCTTTGATTTGTTTTTGCTTTGGTTACTCACCACTGATTATGACACTGGTATTATTTGGGACAGACATTCCTTACCACAGCAAGGGAACAGGCTCCTAATCCTAAGAATTAGGATTTAAAATTTAGTTTAAATAATTAGCTTAGTTCTAACAAAAAGCAGTCTTGAATTTTATTAGAGAACTTTTGATCAAATGTTATATTGATACTTACTTTGAACTCCTAATAAACTATGATAGTATTAAATCATTCTTGCATCTGGAATCGGAAAAGGCAATGGCACCCCACTACAGTACTCTTGCCTGGAAAATCCCATGGATGGAGAAGCCTGGTGGGCTGCCATCTATGGGGTCGCACAGAGTCAGACACAACTGAAGCGACTTAGCAGCAGCAGCAGAAGCATCTGGAATAAATTCTACTTAATCCTTTAATATTAAAGGATTGCTATGTTTGATTTACTGGCATTTTTCTTTGGAATTTTTTATACTTCTATAGTCACAAGGGAAATTGTCCAGTCTTGTTTTTTTGTTTGTTGACCTAGATGTCTCAGATATTACTATCAGGATCACAGTAGATCTATATAATGTCCTGGTATGTGTTTTACCTCTTTTGAGTTTTGGGCAGAGTTGCAGCTATTTGTACAAATCTCAGAGCCCATTGCTCCCCATCATTGTCCTTCAGGTGGGATGGGAACAATGAAAGCCCCTTCCATAAAGATGTGGGGTGAGGCAGAATGTTTAGGACTAGGATGAATAATAAGTGTGTGTGTTGCTCCGTGTCTTAATTTGGCAGGTCTTTTGAGTTTTATCACCTAGAGTTTGAGATCTAGGTCTCACATATATTGAATTCTGACATGAAAGAACAGGAGGTTCTTGTCCCTTTGCCTTATATAATGCTTTGGAATCAGGACCATACTTCTGCTATCAGTCCCAGCAGGTCTCAGTGGCTTGTTTAAATACTCCAGGAGTCTTTATAAATTTTGGATTGTGTTTCTATTACCCCAACAACCATAATACCACATTATCCTAGGTAGCTGTATGCAGCCATGTGACGGGACATTATAGAAGACTATTCAATACAGTGTCATACATTAGATATAAATGGAAAGGGGGAATATCAGTTATTTTCAGTTGCTCAGTCATGTCCAACTCTTTGCGATCCCATGGACTGCAGCACACCAGGCTTCCCTGTCCATCACCAACTATGTGAACATATAAGTATATGAAGAGGGAATATATAAACATATAAATAAAAATATTAAATATATAGTTGTGACTGATTCACACTGGTGTACAGCAGAGACCACTAAAACATTGTGAAGCATTTATCCTCCAATAAAAATAAATAAATAATATTTTAAAAATAATAGTAGTTGGATTATAGATAATTATACTCTTTTTTCACTTTTCCATACTCTTATATTCTTACACAATGAAGAATATTTGAGGGAACAGTCATTCCTTCTCTTTTCTATGAGGGAACTTCCATAACTGAAATAACATCCCAGCCTCTCTACTTCATATTTGTTTACTCCTTCTTAGGGTAGATGGAGAAGAAAATCATCTGGTGAGAAGATGGTTGTTGTTGCTGAGCTTCCCCAGTGGTCCAGGGGTTAAAAGAATTTGCCTGCAGTGCAGAGGATGTGGGTTCCATCCCTGGAAAGGAAAAACCCCTGGAGGAGAGCATGGCAACCCACTCCAGTATTCTTGCCTGGAGAATTCCAAGGACAGAGAAGTCTGGCAGGCTACAGACCACAGGGTCACAGAGAGTTGGGTGTGACTGAGCAACTGAGCACGCACAGACACTGTTGTTACCATTCAGTCACTAAGTCGCATCCCACAGTTTGCCACCCCATGGACTGCAATGTGCCAGGCTTCCCTGTCCTTCACTGTCTCCTGGAGTTTGCTTAAATTCATGTTCATTCAGTCAGCGATGCTGTCTAACCTTCTCCTCCTGCCCTTAATCTTTCCCAGCATCAGGGTCTTTTCCAATGGGTCAGCTCTTCGCATCAGGTGGCCAAAGTGTTGGAGCTTCAGCTTCAGCATGAGTCTTTCCAATGAATATTCAGGGTTGATTTTCTTTAGGATTGACTGGTTTGATCTCCCTGAAGTCCAAGGTACTCTCAGAGTCTTCTCCAGCACCACAATTCAAAAGCATCAGCTCTTTGGCACTCAGCCTTCTTTGTGGTCCAACTCTCACATCCATAAATGACTACTGGAAAAACCATAGCTTTGACTAGATGGACCTTTGTTGGCAAAGAGATGTTTCTGCTTTTTAATATGCTGTCTAGGTTTGTCATAGCTTTTCTTCCAAGAAGCAAGTGTCTTTGAATTTCATGGCTACAGTCACCGTCTGCAGTGATTTTGGAGCCCAAGAAAATAAAATCTGTCACTGCTTCCACTTTTTACCTATCTGTTTTCCATGAAGTGATGGGACCCAGTGCCATGACCTTATTTTTTTTTAATGTTGAGCTTCAAACCAGCTTTTTCACTCTCCCTTTTCACCTTCATCAATAGGCCCTTTATTTTCTCTTCACTTTCTGCCATTAGAGTGGTTATCATGTACATATCTGAGGTGTTGGTATATCTCCCAGTAATCTTGATTCCAGCTTATGATTCTTCCAGCCAGGCATTTCACATGATGTACTCTGCTATAACTAATCTAGACAGTGTATTAAGAAGCAGAGACATCACTTTGCCAACAAAGGTCCATATAGTCAAAGCTCCAGTTTTTCCCGTAGTCAGGTATGGATGTGAGAGTTGGACCATAAAGAAGACTGAGTACGATTGATCGCAAGAGGAGAAGGGGACAGCAGAGGATGAGATGGTTGCATGGCATCACTGACTCGGTGGACTTGGGTTTTGAACAAACTCAGGGAGAGAGTGGAGGACCGGAAAGCCTGGTGTGCTGCAGTTCATGGGGTTGCAAAGACTCAGATGTGACTTAGATACTGGACAACAAGAACTCTGCATATAAGTTAAACAAGTGACAATATGCAGCCTTTACATACTTCTTTCCCATTTTTGAACCAGTCATTTTGCTCTATGTCCTGTTCTAACTTCTTTTTGACCTGCATACAAGTTTCTCAAAGGACAGTTCATCAATGATGAACTATCAACAGTTAAGAATTTTCAACAGTTATTGAGATCCACACAGTCAGGGGTTTACCATAGTCAATGAGGCAGAAGTAGTTTTTCTGGAATTCGCTTATTTTCCCTGTGATCCAACAAACGTTGGCAATTTAATCTCTCCTCTGCCTATTCTTCCCTGGCTTCCTGTGGCTCAGATGGTAAAGAATCACCTGCAATACAGGAGACCTGAGTTTGATCCCTGGTTTGGGACGAGTCTCTGGAGGAGGGCATGGCAACCCACTCTAGTATTCTTGCTTAGAGAATCTCCATGGACAGAGGAGCCTGGCAGGCTGCAGTTCACAGGGTTGCAAAGAGTCTGACATGACTGAGGAACTAACTAAGCACACGATTGCCTATTCTAAACCCATTTTGTACATCTGGAAGTTCTTGGTTCATATACTGTTGAAACCTAGCTTGAAGGATTTTGAGAATTACCTCACTAGCATGTGAGGGCTTCCCTTGTGGCTCAGATGGTAAAGCGTCTGCCTACACTGCGGGAGACCCGGGTTCGAGCCCTTGGCCGGGAAGATCCTCTGGAGAAGGAAATGGCACCCCACTCCAGTACTCTTGCCTGGAAAATCCCATGGACGGAGGAGCCCAGTAGGCTACAGTCCATGGGGTCACAAAGAGTCGGACATGACTGAGCGACTTCACTTCACTTCACTTCACTAGCATGTGAAATGAGTGCAATTGTGTGGTAGTTTGAACATTCTTTGGCATTGCCTTTCTTTGGGATTGGATTGAAAATTGTCCTTTTCCAGTCCTGTGACCACTGCTGAGTTTTCCAAATGTGTTGCCATAAAGAGTGCAGCACTTTAACAGCCTCATCTTTTAGGATTTGCAATAACTCAGCTGGAATTCCATAACCTCCACTAGCTTTGTTTGTAGCAATGCTTCCTAAGGGCCACTTGATTTCATACTCCAGAATGTCTAGCTCTAAATCAATGATCACACTATCGTGGTTATCCAGGTCATGAAGACCTTTTTGGTGCAGTTCTGTGTATTCTTGCCACCTCTCCTTAATCTCTTTTGCTTTTCTTTGGCCCTTACTGTTTCTGTCCTTATTAGGCACATCTTTGCAGAACAAGTTCCCTAGATATTTCCAGTTTTCTTCAAGAGATCTCTAGTCTTTTCCATTCTATTGCTTTCCTCTATTTCTTTGCATTGTTCATTTAAGAAAGCCTTCTTATCTCTCCTTGCTCTTTTCTAGAACTCTGCATTCAGTTTGGTATATCTTTCCCTTTCCCCCCTGCCTTTCACCTTTCTTCTTTTTTACAGCTATTTGTAAAGCCTCCTCAGATAACTACTTTGCCTTCTTGCATTTCTTTTTTGTGGGGATGGTTTTGGTCACTGACTCTTATACATTGTTAGGAACCTCTGTCCATAGTTCTTCGGGCACTCTGTCTATCAGATCTAATCCTTGAATCTATTCGTCACCTGCAGTGTATAATTATAAAGGATTTGATTTATTCTTATCTGAATGGCCTAGTGGTTTTCCCTACTTTCTTCAATTAAAGCCTGAATTTCACAATAAGGAGCTGATGATCCAAACCACAGTCAGCTTCAGGTCTTGTTTCTGCTGACTGTATAGAGCTTCTCCATCTTCAGCTGCAAAGAATATAATCAATTCGATTTTGGTATTGACCATTTGGTGATATCCATGTGTAGAGTCATCTCTTGTGTTGTTGGGGTGTTTGCTATGACCAGTGTTCCTCGGGTGTTTGCTATGACCAGTGTTCCTCTAGCAAAACTCTGCTCGCTTTTGCCCTGCTTCACTTTGTACTCCAAGACTGAACTTGCCTGTTATTCTGGATATCTCTTGATTTCCTACTTTTGCATTCCAATCCATGATGATGAAAAGGACATCTTGTTGACTGTTAGCTCTAGAAAGCCTTGAAGGTCTTCAGAGAACTGTTCAATTTCAACTTCAGGATCAGTGGCTGGGGCATAGACTTGGACTGCTGTGATTTTGAATGGTTTGCCTGAGAAACAAACTGCTATCATTCTGTCATTTTTGAGGTTGCACCCAGGTACTGCATTTTGTACTCTGCTGTTCACTATGAGGACTATTCCATTTCTTCTAAGGGATTCTTGTCCACAGTAGTATATATAATGGTCATCTGTATTAAATTTGCCCATTCCCGTCCGTTTTAGTTTACTGATTCCTAAGATGCTGATACTCACTCTTGTCATCTCCTGCTTGACCACGTCCAATTTACCTTGATTTACCTACCTAACATTCCAGGTTCCTATGCAATATTGTTCTTTACAGGATTGGACTTTAGTTTTACCATGGACACATTCATAGCTGAGTGTCATTCCTGTTTTGACCTAGTCACTTCAGTCTTTCTGGAGTTACTAGTACTTGCCTTCTGCTCTTCCCCAGTAGCATATTAAACATCTTCCAACCTGGATGGCATATCTTCAGTGTCCTATCTTTTATCTTCAGTGTCCTATCTTTTTGCCTTTTCATACTGTTCATGGGCTTCTCATGGCAAGAATACTGGAATGGTTTGTCATTCACTCCTCCAGGGGACCACATTTTGTCAGAACTCTTCACTATAACCCATCTGTCTTGGTGGCCCTGCAAGGCATGGCTCATAGCTATATTAACTTATGCAAGCCCCTTTGCCTTGACAAGGCTGTGATCCACGAAGGTATGGTAATGTCTAGAATTCCTTGATCCATGCTTTTTGACTCGATGAAACTATTTCATTAGAAAGCCTTAAGCATTTGGTGGGCATTCTCCCTACAACCTTCCTAGCACCAATTATATATTTTCCCCAGCTCCAAATCTCCCTCTGTCACTCTGCCTTAAGGACGAGACTTGGAAATATTGGTACTAGTGAGCCCACGTGGCTGCAGAACTAAGTGGCATTCTTTCATCAACTTAGCAGTAAAAAAGCTCAAATTTTGTTGTATTCTTATTTTTATTTTTCAGTTTTCCCCAAACCCCAATAAATAGATAGTACTTTTGTTGTCAGAGAAAATGTTACTTTTAAAGTTGTAGGCTGCTCTGTGCATGAACATTGTTAACAGATACCATTTATTGAGCATCAACCTTGTTACCTGCTTTATGTGTATTTTTGCAGCAATTTTTTAGATAATCATATAAGGCTGGATCTATTACTATCCTTGTTTTCATAAAAACAACAACAACTACAAAAACTAGCATTCAGAGAATTTAAGCGACTGTTCTAATTTATATTCTGTAATTATGTATTCAGAATGAACCAAAAGGGAATTTCCCACCTAGATTTGCAACACTATTCACTGGACAATTAGTATAGTGAAAACTGAAATGAACAATTGTGTGAGCTCCTGGTAACTCCCTTCTCAGAGTTTTCCATCTCTTGTTTACTAATAAAGGCCTGTCTGTTGAAGGAGAAGATACCTCTGAGAAAAACCTATCTAAAATCTACAGAGATGATTTTAAATGGCTTACTGCAGGCATAAGTGACTTTAGGTATCAAAAATTCAGAAATTCAAGCAAATATGTGATCAGTACTTCTCTTGGCTGGATGAAATAAGTGTCAGTGAAGAGAAAAAACAAACAAAACCAAGCCTTCTGCTGGAGATTTGGCCAAGAGATTGGAGAAAACAGGGGACAATGAGAGATTTCAAGATCATTGCTATCTATCTAGCTGCTACTATCAAAAAACCAAACTGATCGGCCTCTCTAGCTGAGAGGCTGGGCAGGAGGTTGTCAAGTTTACCAGATACTAAGGATGAAAACAGCTGTTTGGAGCTGGCTGAGCCCATAAAACAACCCGTTGAGAATTACTTTTACTTTACTATACAATATTTACTGAGCGCTAAATTTATAGTTCCACAGAAACTGCCTGTATGGTTTCCAAGGCAACCTCAATGCCTTATAAATTTTTCAGTATAAAACCTCAATATAAAAATTTCTCCATCATATGCCTCCTTATGCCATAACCCAGGGCTGAAACATGCCTGGGTGTTGACGTCCACAATGGCCATTCGAGGTTCTAAACACAACTCCTACTCTCTGTCTATGCTTTGCTCTGGCTATCTTATCTAGTCTCAGGATTTTGGCAATAATCTTTAAGCAGCTGACTGCCAAATCTACTTCTCCACCCCTGTGTCAAGAATTTCCAATCCCACATTTTTCATTTTTGCTCAGTATCTCCACATGGATAAATTGCAAGTAGCTCAAACTCTATGTCTAAAACTAAACTCCTGATCTTTTTTACAAGCCTTATGATTCCATAATCAAAAAGACTACTCTCCTTTAATATACTTCTCATGACACCTTGCATCATCTTTGGCCTCTTTCTTTCTTAACTCCAATATCTAATGAGTTACCAAGTCCAACCGTTATCTTTGGATCCCACCCTTCTTCCTATCCCCACTTCCACCGCTTAGTTCTGATCCTCCTTCCCCTTTCATCTGCATCCGCGTTCGGATCCAACAGGACCTCTTGCCGCCACCCTCCCTCTACTTTTTCTTACCAACTGCTGCCAGAATCATCATCCCAAGGTTCACTTTCAACTTTACCATTGTCATTCTTAAAACCTGCATTGTCTACTCATTGCTTGCACAGTAGAGTCCAGATTTTTCAGCATGGCAGTCATCATCAGGGTTCAGCCTTGTTTACTCTATGTCCCATGTCCTACCTCAGGGGTTTTTCAACCTTTTCAATTATTGTCCCCCAAGGGGTCTTTTAAAGTTTTTTTTTTTTTCCTTAATCTTCCCTCTCATGACATTTTAATGCTATAGCTGTACTGTCTGTTTATGAACTGGGTGTGTCTCTGTACTTTACATTTTAAAAGTAAGATGTTTCTGCCCTCTAAGAACCAATTATTGCTCCACTAGAGAAGGAAATGGCAACCCACTCCAGTGTTCTTGCCTGGAGAATCCCAGGGACTGGGGAGCCGGGTGGGCTGCCGTCTATGTGGTCGCACAGAGTTGGACACGACTGAGGCGACTTAGCAGCAGCAGCAGCAGGGACAATATTGTTCCTATTTAGAATGCATACTTTAACCAAAATACATCATTTACCAATCTCTGGATATGCCCCTATTTTCTCCAGCTTCCAAATTTTTACTCACTTTAGCCATTAGCCAAAGGAGTTGAGGGACTATGAGCAGATTCCTAGAATCTACTTCTGGTGTTCAGTGCCCTGCTCCCCTAGCCTGGAATAGAGTCACACATCTCCCCTGCTACCCTCCATTTCTTCTTACTGAAATATGACCCTTCATGTTGTAACTCAAATACCATTTCCTCCCCCTGAAGCACTCAGTTGGAACTAACTTCTTCCTTCTGTGCTGTAATAGGACTTACTTTATACATCTATTATGTTCTTCTTTGTTATGGAGTCATTTTTGCATTTGTGTTATCACCCTCACTGTATTATAAACTTCCTAAAGACAAGGATTATCTTCTTCACAGTGTATGTTGTTGTTCAGTCGCTCAGTCATGTACAACTCATTGCAACCCCACGGACTGCAGCAGCACGCCAGGCTTCCCTACCCTTCACTATCTCCCAGAGTCTGCTCAAACTCATATCCATTGTTGACAATGCCATCCAACCATCTCATCCTCTGTAGCCCCCTTCTTCTCCTGCCCAGCTGGAATTCTCTCACCTTCACTAGCTTTGTTCATTAGTAATGCTTCCTAAGGCTCACTTGACTTCATACTCCAGGATATCTGGCTCTAGGTCAGTGACGACACCATCGTTGTTGTCCAAGTCATTAAGACCTTTTTTGTATAGTTATTCTGTATATTCTTGCCACCTCTTCTTAATTTCTTCTGCTTCTGTTGAGTCCTTGCCTTTTCTGTTTTTTATTCTGCCCATCTTTGCATGAAATGATCCCTTGGTATCTCTAATTTTCTTGAAGAGATCGCTATTTTTCCCATTCTATTGTTTTCTTCCATTTCATTCCTCTTAAATATTGTTTACCTAAGAAGGCCTTTTTCTCTCATCTTGCTATTCTTTGGAACTCTACATTCAGATGGGTATATCTTTCCTTTTCTCCTTTGCCTTTTGCTTCTCTTCTCAGCTATTTGTAAGGCCTCCAAAGACAAACATTTTGCCTTGTTGCATTTTTTTTTCCCTTGGGGATGGTTTTGATCACAGCCTCTGTCCATAGTTCTTCAAGCACTCTATCAGATCTAATCCCTTGAATCTATTTGTCAATTCCACTGTATAATCATAAGGGATTTAAGTCATATGTGAATGATAGTTTTCCCTACTTTCAATTTAGTAAAAATGAAATTCAAATTGACTGCAAATTCAAAATAAGGATCTCCTTATTGCAAAATTCAAAGTGTATGGTGCTTCCTTATAGTAGATGGAAATCAATTAATTGCTATACCCAGAAAAAAGAGCCTGTGTCCACATTTTTAAAGTTCCATAATTATGCTGAATAAATGAACACACTAAAGAGGAAAAAATACAGACATCATGAAGGAGACACATTCCTAAACCATCATTAACGCAGAGATTATTTATAAAGGAGTTCTGTGAGTTGTACAACATTAGTGAACTGAATTAGTTCCTGCTTCACCGAAGTAACAAATAGACACCCACGGAAATTTATTTAAATGGTTACTTGCCTAGACATATCTTAAATAAGGTGAATAGAGGATCTTGAGGCCAAAACATAAATAACCATTTTTGACATGTTTTTGTTACAGATACAAAATCTTTATTATGGTTTTTGCTGTGAAAAGGGATGATGTACATGGAAGCAAATTTTAAATGTTAGTAACCATCACCACTACATAAGAAGTGACCAAATTAAGGCTTTGGGGCAATAAAGTTGATCTGATGAAGTTATTGTGTGCAAAATGAAGCCAAAGAAACAAAATGTTTTCTGAAACAGACTTGATAATTTTAAAAATGTATATTTTTGAATATATTTAGAAATTTCCATCAGATCTTGGAATAATGCTTTCTAGGGAAAGCTATTTCTGTGGTTTCATAGGATTACATTTTACTTTAGCCAGAGGATTAAGATGTTTTAAAGTGGCACTTTTATTACTTCCCTGAAACTGTTTATTAAGATTATCAAATCTTACAGAAAACTACAAACAGGTGCTTTTTAACCATCCTTTGGGTATGTCCTCTCCTGAAATACCATAAACGGTTTTGATTTTTCTAAAGTCTGAGAATGACTTTGCGAAACAATGAGCTGCAGGTATCTGAGAGGTGGGAGACTCGGCAAAAAATTAATTTCCAAGGATAAACTAAATTCAGCCTTGCGGCTGTATAAGTTCAATTCTCCTGGGTCTTTCTAAAAGGAATAACCCTCCTGCCAGTTCTAAAGCTCCTAAGCGCAATTCTATTTCCTATGGGCTCTTTATTAGAAACGAGAATTTGTCGTGAAACTCTCTTTTTCACGCCTACTAGTCAAGTTCAAGTTTTGTGGGCAAACAACAGCCAAAATAAATACGCTGGAGCCAACACTCAAGCCTCCGCCCCACTTCGGGGCTAAATTATGTGTAGGCTTGTTAGTTAAACAAGTTTGATACCGGGTGGAGGAGGGACAGGCAGGAGCTGGGAATGGCCCGCCCCTTCGGGATGGGATTGGTTCCCTCTCCCCCTCAGCGGTTCATTTTGCATCTCGGTTGGATACGCTGAGAGAAATATGTCATTAAGGTGTCATCAAAATTAGTCCTGTAGGTGTGGGCTGCTCCCTAGGTTTTAGATTTTCAAAGGGACGGGCTTCATTGGCTCTGAAATCAAGCCCCTGAAACTGGTCTTCTGTAGCTTGAGAAATGTCACTGTAACAGGAGGCGCCAAGGAGCTTAAGGGTAATGCACACACAGTAGAGAAAATGACGAAAGTTCCTCAGGGGTTTGATTGCAGTTTCCTAAACGATGAAGAAGCCAGGAAGATCCTTCAGGTGCTGGAAAGAAATGAGGAGCTCCAGAGAGCAGAGAAGGAGAGGATCAGGTACCGAGCTAACTCTTTGTTCCCTCGGGTCTGGTGCACAGTTGAGGGGGGGCCCGCGGGGTCCACCGAGCCCGGCGCGCGCGGAGCTGTCGCCGGGCACCTGTCTGAGGCTCGGGGACGTGCAGCCTCCGCCCACGGCGCGCGGCGCGGCAGGGGGAAATCTGAAGAACCTGGGAGGCCTGGCGGGTGCTCTTTCCAGACGCCGCCTCCCAGGCAGGCTGGTCGGCGAGCTCCGCTCCCGGCGCGCGGGGCGCGCCCTTGCCCTCGGCGTGCGGGCGGGCGCCTCGGCGCGTTTCTCTCCGCGTGGGTCCCGCGCGGCTGCCCCGCCCCTCGGCCGCGACGCGTGGGCGGCAGTCGCTGCTTGCGGTCAGTCCGAGCGCGGCGGCAGCGCGGCGGCAGGTCGCTCAGGTGTCCTCCAAGCCGCCGCGTGGCGTGGGCCGGGCGGACCCGTGAGACGGGGCGGGGAGCGCGGTCTTGGCCGGCGCGGACCCACGTGTTTGCAGAGTCCTCCGGGTCGTCCACTCTCGCCGCACACACTCTTGGAGAAACCTCCCCCTCTCCACCCACGGGGCCAGTCAGCAAGGCCCAGGAGAGCTGGCACCTCACTGAAGGTCAAGTGTTTCCCGCCTCAAGAGCTGGAGTTCGAGGAACTAGCCAAACGGTGTGGAGTGAATTTAGCTGGAACTGGGGACCCTTGGGGTCGCTGCAATGGTTTGATCCCCTCGTGTGTGGTGCTTGGGGAAGATGAGTTGCTGCAGACCTTCACCCTTGACCTTATTGTGCGGTGTTACAGATGAGGGATTAAGTTACCAGGGAATGAAATCCGGAGATAATTGCCTGAGATATAAAGTAACCATTTTTTTTCTGCTGGGGAAGTGTGGGATAAATCCTGGAATGAATTAAAGACTTTCTTATCTGTCCTGGATTAAACCTACCCAAGGCCTTCTCCAGTGGACTGTGGAAAAAAATTCAAAGTATCAGTCTCGGACCAGAAAGTGTGGCATTGATTGGAATTTAGAAAGCCGTATTGTTTGTGAACAACTTGTTAGTGATCTAAGTTCTGTGTTGCGACTTTCTTCCAGGCATCACACTTACCCACCGGGCAATACCCCAATCAAAAAACCTCCAAAGATACTCTTCACATAGGGAAACCCTTGCTGGTTTTTTAGAAGCAATTAGAATACACTGGGCCCAAAGCCCTGTCTTCACCAGATATGGCTAAGCCCACCCCCAGCCCCCAGAAATGACTCCTGTGGGGAGAAATAAATATTTGAAGTTTGAGGATGTGTATTTCATACCGTCATAATCTGCCATTAGAAAAACAGGCTCTATCATTTCCTCAGACTGCAAAAGTGTGCCCTACTGAGCCCAGTATATCCATACACACACACAGACGCTTGTACCCACATGTGGGCACATGCAATGTACACAGGCACACCCAACCTTGGAAAGGAGAGCTTTGCAGTTTGTTTTCAACACACACTCCAAAAGGACTAAGAAACTGGTTGCTCTCAGTGTGTGTTCTTGGAAGTGTTTGTTGTTTCTGGAGAGGATTGGACTTCTTAAGTGAACCCAGTATATTTGGGGGGAAAGTGAGGGTAGAATTAGGAAATAATGTGGAGGGTAGCTTCCACTGAAGATGTTATCAACATCCTGCTAACTGTTCATGAAGTATAGTTTTTAGAAATACTAATGTCATTTATTTTAAAATTCAAGGAAATTTTGACTTTTTGTATTTGACCTGATGCTTGCCTTGTTGTATTTTCTATATAGCAGCCTATGGTGCCCGTGGCAGCTGACCTTAGAGGGAAGTGGAATTACACTTGGGTGGCAAAGGCCCTTAGGCTAGGCTTTAGAAGGAAGCCTAAAACACACTCATATCCTAACTGGAGCATCAGCAGAAAAAGCCATAATGCAAAGACAAAATCAATACTGTTAACTACTAAACAAACTTTGAAAAATAATAATAATAAATAATTAAATGACACCATTAAAACAGAAAACTAATTTAAGGAAAGCAGACACTTGAGCCCAATGCTCGAGGCAATTATTTCTACTATTTTATTTTCCCCTGGTTGATTCCTGAGTCCCATTGTCAAATACCTATCACTGGATAGCAGTCTCCATGGGATTGCTCTGCTAATGAGCTCACAGGCATCAGTTTTAGTAGCAGATACTGGCATGCAGAAAAGGCCTGTAATGACATATCAACTTGGTTCTTCTGCTCAATTTTTTATCATCATATTTTCCTAATCAAAAGTTAAGACACATGGCATATAAATCAAGGGTTTTATTTGGCAGAAAGTACAACAGTCCCAAGAGATGCTCAGAGGCCTTTTTAACTATACTGAGAAACAGTCTCCAGATCTCTTGACCAGGACAAAAAGAAAAGGGGTTAAATGTGGAAGCTTCGGATGTTTGCTGGTTGAGGCCTGTCTATGATAGCATTGAGCTGTCTACAAGACAACTAAGAAGTATCCTACAGTTAGAAATATAGGACTACAGTATCATGCAAGGCCAGAGGTATCCAGAGGTGGATCTTAATGGCACAGAACTAGCTGAGTTCACTGTGCAGGAGATTGTAGCCCCACCTATAGAAGTGAGCTTCCCCTGATCTTCCTTCATTGGTACCAGAACTCTCTGACTCCACCTTACTGGGGAAGTATTTGCATTAAATATTATAATGTTTCAAATATATGAAGAGTTTATTCAAAGTTTTAAGAAAACCTGAAGATTCAAGTTGTTAAATAGGCAAAACATAGAAATAAATAATTTATGCTACTGTTTGGAATATATCCAAACAGTGAACAAAACATATGGGAAAATGTTCACCCTAACAGTAATTTTAAAATAAGAAAATTGGAGTAATCTCATGATACTGTGCTACACCTTTAAAAATAACAGAAAAGACTTCGTGAAGTGAAGTGGATACATTCTACACGTTGTTAGTGGCATTTTAAATTGAATACTATCTTTTTGGTGAACAATATGCTAATACCTATGAAGACGTGACTTGCTGTTGACCTAGTCATCCAATTCTTGGATGTTTCTCATTAGTAGGAGATTGAGGTGGAGAAGATGACCACACGAACATTTATTAAGTGCTTCCTTTTAGGTAATAATAGTTATTATTGTGATAATAATAATAATAGCTAACATTTATTGGTCTCTTACTATATACTACGTACTGTATTAAACATGTTATATATATTTAATTAATCCTCTCAATAACCTCAGATACACACTTTAATTCCATTTCACAAAGCTGGAAACAACTTAGAAACAAAACATAGCATATGTTATGTTATGTTAGAGGAAAAACAAAACATATACTCTCAGATATTGCAGTTTTACCTGTAAGCAAAAGAGTGGGAATTTTTAAATCTAAGTAAGAGTGCAGTCATTACAAAGGACAGTTATGAAGATATCATTATGTTCCATCCAGTGTAATATTTTAGTTCCATATTTCTGACTACCTTGGTTGTTCTGTACGCACCTCAAGCTTTTCATGGATGGAGTGGTGGAAAAATACGTATGAGGCATTGTTCTGTGAAAAAGCAGAACACAAAATACTGCTTATGTTATTATTTCAGTTTCTTCTGGGCATCTGGGCACATGCTTAGCAACTAGAAGAAAATAAGTAAAAATTTGTTCATCTCCTTTCTGTGACTCTCTAGGTCCTGCCATAGCTCCTGGCCTATGGGGAACATTCAGTAAATGTTTTCTGAAAGGTGTGGGCTTGCCCTGACAGCTGGGGGCTGGGCCACGCTGCCCTCAAGCCCAACACTGCCAAGATTGGAAGGCAGACCTGGGGGTAAGGACTCAGGAATCCTGGGCACATGCCACCTGGCTCTGGGAAGGCAGATGAGGGGAAAGATGTAGGATTTCATGGCTTAAAGGAGAGGGAGGCCCTAGTCACAAGGTTCCTGTCTGTATCAGTTCAGTTCAGTTCAGTTCAGTCGCTCAGTCGTGTCCGATTCTTTGCGACCCCATGAATCACAGCACACCAGGCCTCCCTGTCCATCACCATCTCCCAGAGTTCACTCAGACTCACGTCCATCGAGTCAGTGATGCCATCCAGCCATCTCCTCCTCTGTCGTCCCCTTTTCCTCCTGCCCCCAGTCCCTCCCAGCATCAAAGTCTTTTCCAAGGAGTCAACTCTTCGCATGAGGTGGCCAAAGTACTGGAGTTTCAGCTTTAGCATCATTCCTTCTAAAGAAATCCCAGGGCTGATCTCCTTCAGAATGGATTGTATAGCCCCTTGTAAATACTTGATGAAGGAATTAATGGTCTGCACTGGCTGGAGTCAGAGGTTTCTGCAGTCCCTTGCTTTTCTTCCCATTTCTCAGTCTCTGTTTCACCTTCTTTTCATTGCCCAGTACCCTCTGCAGGATAGGATTTCTCCCTCCTGAACCCTGTCATGGACTATAATCACCCTGTTACATGTGTTCTCTTCAATCCTGTGAGTTTGGGATCTGAGCTACAGAAATTCTCTGAGATCCCGTAACAGAAGTGAAAATTACAACTTAAATTCCAGTCCATCAGTTATACTTCATTTTGGATTGTGGAAAGGTTTTTTTCCTGGAAGTGTTAACTTGGGTATGACTTTTTGGGCCTGGTACAGTCTGTGGTTCTAGCCAGTGAAGAGAAATGGCTGAGAGTTTAAATCATGATTGGCAAGTGAAAACTTTCCCCTTACTGCTCTCACACTTTGGAGAAAATATACATCTGTGTGTATACATATATACACACACACATATATATATATACACATAAATATGATAAATATAATAAAATGTGAAAAGCATCTTCCATTTTACAAAAGTCTTTGGAAAACCCAACTACCTATCACCCTCACCATGCCCATCTCATAAGTGTGACTGAAAGTGCTAAGAGATTATATCAAGTAGTCAGCTCACTGAAGAGACAACAATAAATCAAAATGTGTGTTTTTTTCTATTGCAGAAAACTTATAAAGTATAAGATGTTATAGCACCTGATGTAATTAAGTTAAAAAAATGGCATGTCTAGATTTAGACTATCTTTGCTCAGTGGCAAGATTGCACCCCAGGATGGTTTTCCCATGCTTAGCTGTTTCAGTTGATTTACACTAATGTAGCTGAGCTGTGGCTCAGTCTTGAGGAGGTCTGTATATATCAAAGTGGTGAAGTAATTGATAGCTGGTGGCAACTGCAGCATTCTGCAGAGATTAAAAGCCAGATACACAGGTGTCCTTTCTCTCTTAGGCTTTCTGCCTGCTTTCTCCTCTCCCAGCAGGTGAAATCTGCCTCTGGCAAGGACAGACTCAAGAAACATTGGATACCTATTTATGGGGCATCTGTTATGTGCCAGACACTGTGCTGACCTTGAGGATACAGCTAAGAAATTCTGCTGCAAATGGCTTCAATCTATGAAAGTTTTTGGTTGGTGGTAAACCCTGTAAGATGAAGAGTTCATTTATATGTAGCTTGCTCTCATGGAGCCCTGCATGGCTGAGGAAGGGACTGTGAGAACTGCCTGGAGGTCATTGGGATGCTCTATAGGCTGGAGTGTTCTGATACTGTAACAAAGAATGGTGTCAACATCATGGATCTCTGAGGTGTCTACACTTTTCAATAACATCCAGTTTAGTTAATTTCTTTAAATTGAGGGGAAAGCTTTCTCTCAGACAGATTCTCCTGTCTAATTGCTCCTTAAACTGATCTCTGTGGGCAATACATGTGGAACTACTATACTATTATAGTTCCACATCTAATCTGCAGAAATAATTAAAAGAGTTAAGGCTCAGAATAACCAAATAAGGTGAATTTACAGCTTATTGTACAAGTGAGTTTGTTTTAGTGACCTTAGGAATTATTGACCTTTCATAATTTTTACTTTTTGAGTTTTTTTTTTTAAATATAGGCAAACTGAAAATATATTAAGTAGATCAAAAGTTAGATGTGGGTCTTTTCCAGTGAGAGTGGAAAAAAAGTTGAGACACTTAAAAGAGATGAAAAAATATGCTTGGCTGCATTTTGTTCTTACAATGAAGAGGGCTGAAACGCAGCCATGTGGGAAGTCTGCTTGAGAGAGTGGTGTTGGCAGATAATGACAGGGGCCTGGTAAATAAGGACTTTCCTGGTGGCTCAGCAGTAAAGAATCTGCCTGCCAATGTAGGAGACATGGTTTCAATCCCTGAGTCAGGAAGATCCCCTAGAGAAGGAAATGGTCACCCACTCTAATATTCTTGCCTGGAAAATCCCATGGGCAGAGGAGCCTGGTGGGCTACAGTCCATGGGGTTGAAAAAGAATCAGACATGACTTGGCAACTAAACAACAACAACAAATCCCAAGGTTGATGATTAGTGCCCTAGTTAGGTTTTGTGACATTCTAACTCTTAAAGTTAGTTTTTATCCTCATCCTAATCTCATAAAGCAGGTTTTTTTTTTTTCAAAAGCTAACAACAGCGGCAACAGTAATAATAGCTCTTATTTATTGATTACTTGCTCTGTGCTAAACTCTTCATATCCATTATCACCTTTATTTTTACAACAATCTGATGAATTGAGGGATATTTTTAGTCTCCATTCAGATGAAGTTTAGGGAGGATAAGTAACTTGATTGAGATAATATTGCTAAGAAGCACTGGATTTGTGGACTCCATCAGCACTTAAATCACTGTGCGGTACTGCTTTCTACAATGAAGTTGAAGTGATTATCCTCACATTGTCATGTAGCTTGTAACAGAACCAGCACTGAGATCTTTGCACTTACAGATCTTGCTATTCACTGACCATAAAAATAGAGAACATACAATTCTAGGTAATCATGTGTCCTTACTAAAAATTGGGAATATTGTTACTAAGGAAAAGAACATAATGGATATTGGAGGGCCGCTAATGATATTTGCCATATATACAGGAAAATTGCCAGCAACTGTTGTCAAGGGAAATAATCAATAAACAATATAATAGGAAGAGAAAGGAGTTTTACTTGAGCCAATAAGGACTTATAGCCCCCCAAACAGCCTCTCAGATAACTCTGAAGAACTTCTCTGGAGAAGCATGGTTTTCAACACAGTTTTGTATATTTTCAGAGCAAAGAACATCAAACAAGTCAAGGATACATTCCTTCAAATTAAAAAAAAAAGAAAACAGTTCAGCATGTACATAGCAAGTCAGTACAGCCTTAGCACCTGGGAAAGGAGTCTTATCGTTTAAATAGTACTAGTATTGGTATCCCAAGAAGGGAAGCATTTAATCTTTATTTTTAACATGCACATTCTTTACTTTTGCATATTCTGCCCTTTTCTTTAATAATTAAAGCAGATATACAATGTCTGTACACACAGACTGTTTTAGTTAGCACAAAGTTCAGATTTACTTGTGTATAAGCCAGAATGACTTCCTCGTACCTCAATATGTGAAATTTGCTCTTATCACTGTTTGTTTTTTTTAAAAGTATATATGCATTTTGTAAGGATATACTGTAAACTACTAAGATGGTTATCTCTTGGGTGTGATATTTATAGGAACTCTAACCATTTTATTATTATTTTATTCCTTAAAATTATTATAGATTTTTAATTGCTTCTTTTGATAATAAAGAAATGCAAGAGATATAAAATAACTATATTTTCCTTCATAAATATGACTTTAAATATCTGAATATTTTCTGCCCTTTTCTTGATAATGTTTTATACATTTGGTAATGTTAATATATTCATGGGTAAGTTCATTTCTGTACATCAGTCTCAAGTTCCTGTGGTCAAGGATTGTCTCAGGGATGGAGAGCCTCATACACCTAGTAGATACTCAATTCCTAATTAAGTGAACCTTAACTACTTCTGTGAGGGAACACAAGTAAGGGAAGGATAGATCTGGGGATATGACATAAAGGACAAAGAAGGTCAAGTTAAGATTAGTCAGAAAATATTTTTCTTCCTATTAACACATTTGAGTTTTAAAACTGAGAACCAGTTGGCTAAGAGCCTTGCTGAAGCAACTCGGGTCTGTTTTTCTGCAGTTAGTTACTGCACAGGCCATAATATTGAGAGCCTTAGGCTCACTTCACTCTCCTCAGGAATGTTTCCTTATTGGCATTGCCAATGGCCCTATCTAAAGGCTGTACTCAAAACACCAGTTTGGCATACCACAGGAGCCAGCTTCCTCATTCCTCTGTGTGTTAGACTTTCTAGTGATGAAAGAAGAAATTGGGGGCTACAGCGACACCAGACTCACCACTTTCCAAAGAAAGGTTGTGGTGTTTTATATTTATATCAAGTTTGCCTTGGTTTCGACTTTAAAACAACACATGTAATGGTAGTTAAGGAGGGAGCAGTCTGATCTGAGCTGGAAGAGGGTAACCTGGCAACCACTGGTCTGTTCTGCAGATCCGTGGTAAAGAGCTGGCCTCCAGGTGTCAGGACGGGCGCACCCTCTGATGGCTCTTGAGTAGACTCTGTTCCAGGGCTCTCCCAGGAACTCTGCTGGTTCCTGGGCTGGTGGCAGTGTAACTCCAGTCTTCACATGGCATTCTCCCTATGTGTGTATCTGCCTCTGCCGTCTAAATTTTGCCCTCTCCATAAGGACACCAATCATACCGAATTAGAGCCCACACTAAACACCTCACTTTAGCTTGATTACCTTTGTAAAGACCCTGTCTCCAAATAAGGTACTAAGGATTAGGACTCCAGCATATCTTTTTTGGAGGACACAATTTAATACATAACAGTAAGGCTCATTCTCTATTTTAAAATAAATTACTGTAAACCACTATATCAATAATCTAAAAAAGAAACACGTGTGATCATATCAATTGATGCAGAAAAGGCCTTGATAAAAACTCATGGCAAGGAAGAAACAGACCCTGAAAAAAGGCATCTACAAAAAATCTTTTAGCTAACATAATACCTAATGGTATAAGACTGCTTTCCCCCTTAAGATTGAAAACAAGACAAGATGTACAATCAATCTTACCGTTCCTATTTAACATCATACTTGAGGTCCTAGACAGGCAGAGAAGTAAAAGATACCCATATCAGAAAGGAAGAAATAAAAGTATCCATATTTGCTAATGACGTGATTGGTTACAAAGAAAAAAATCTAGCAAAAGAAAAAAATCCTAGAACTAATATGTGACTTTAACAAGGTAGTAGGATACAAGATTAATATATAAAAACCTATGGTATTACCATATACTAATAATGAACAATTAGAAATCTAATTTTTATGGAAGAACGAAGGAACTGAATAGACAAAGCAATTTTGAAAAAAAGAAAATTGAAAGAATCACACTAATTGATTTTAAGACTTACTATAAAGTCATAGTAATCAAGATATCATAGTATTTGTGAAGGGGAAAATTTATTTGATTTAATGGAACAGAATATAGTCCAGAAAAAGAGCCCCAAAATATAGCCAGTTGATTTTTTTCACAAAGGTATGAAAGCAGTTCAATGAAGGATAGTCTTTTTCAGCAAATGGTGTTGGAATACTTGGACACAAGGCCAGAAAAATCTCATCACCTCAAAATTAAACTCATTAAATAGTTACTCTTTGAAAGGTAAATACCATATGCTATCATGTATGTGTAGAATCTAAAATATGACACAAGTGAACTTATCTATGAAACAGACTCACAGACATAAAGAACAGACTTGTGATTGTGTTGCCATGGGGGAGAAGGAAGGGGGCGGGATGGATTGGGTGTTTCAGATTAGCATATGCAAATTTATAAATATGGAATGGATAAACAGCAAGGTCCTACTGTATAGCACAGGCAACTGTATTCAATAAACTGTGATAAACCATAATGGAAAAGAATATGAAAAATAATGGATCACTTTGGTATATTAACAGCAGAATTAACACAACATTGTAAATCAACTATACTTCAGTGAAATTAATTTTTTAAAAAGTTATTCCTTATTCCTGCTCCCTCCAATTGCTGGCAGCCACCAATCAGCTTTCTGTCCATATGTATCTACCTCCACTAGACATTTCATAAATAGAATCTTCCATGTGATATGTAACCTTTTGTGCCCGCTTTACTCAGCATGTTTTGACGTCTGCCTACCTTGTAGCATCTATCTGTACTTCGTTCTTTTTTAAAAATTGTTCTGAATGATATTTCATTTTAGGTTTATACCACAATTTGTTTATTCATTCTTCATAAACATTTGGGTTGTTTCCACCTTTTGTCTGTTGTGGATAGTGCTGCTATGAACATTTATCTACAAGGATTTTGAGTACCTGTTCTCCTTTCTTTTGGGTGTATACCCAGGAGTGGAATTACTGTGACATTTGCCAATTCTGGGTTTAACTTTTTAGGAACCATCAAAACTATTTTCATCCACACTCACTTTCATATAATTGTAATAGTATTATGTATATTTTTATGTGTAATATCTGACATAAAAATAACCCCTTCAAATTAAAGACTCTTAGTCAACATTTTTTGTGGCTGTATACTATTCTTCTATGTGTATTTTATAATTTAATTAATCATTCCAATATTTTAGGTACTTCAATTTTCTCTTGTTCTTTTTTGTTTCTCATTGCTATTGTTAACAAGTTCAAGCTCATACTGCTTACTATACTACATGCCTATAAACTGAGAGATGAGTTGTTGGGGCTACTTTACTTAGAAAGCCAGCAGATCAAGAAGATGATGAACTAGTATCCCAAAGAATCATCTTACCTGAGTTAGAATTTGGGCTTCTTTTATACCTGGAGGGGAGGAGATGTGGCTGGTTGTTGCAAACTTATTGATACCAGAATTCTTTGTTTTTGCATCTGTACATTTAGGTGTGGTCACAATGTTCTTACAAACCTCCAACAAGACAAATATTATTCTCTGTTCTGCAGCTTTTTATCTCTATATGAGTGGGGAAAATTTTATGTCTTTAAAGATAAGAGCCTTGAGAATGGGCTATCCTGTGTATTTCAAGTTACAGGCAACATTATTTTACAAATGGTTCAGAACCAGCATGACTAAGCACAAGCAACAGAGCACAAAGATTAGAGATAAAGGAATAAATTCAATATGGAATCAGGTTTGTTATGCTGTGTTACACTATGTTAAATAATATCATTACAAACATTTGTGCTTACATCCTTAATTTAATTAAAAGTGTCTCTCAGATAAATTCTAGGCTTCCCTGGTAGCTCAGCTGGTGAAAAATCCGCCTGCAATACAGGAGACCATGGTTCAATTCCTGGGTTGGGAAGTTCCCCTGGAGAAGGGATAGGCTACCCACTCCAGTATTCTTGGGCTTCCCTGGTAGCTCAAATGGTAAAGAATCTGCCTGCAATGCGGGAGACCTGGGTCTTGTATTCTTACCTGGAGAATTGCCAGAGGAGACTGGCAGGCTACTGTCTGTGGGGTCACAAAGAGTCAGACACAACTGAGTGACTAAGCACAGCTAGGTAAATTCCACAGTGTAGAATCATTATTCTATAATATAAATATTTTCTAAATTCTTGTTTTATGTTGGGAAATGATTTCCAAAAAGTTCTACCAAAATTGTACTTGACTTGCAACAGAAACTGTCCTTCCCGGGACTGAACTGTACTATTATTTTTAATCTTTGCTAATTTTGTAGGCTAAAAATTCTTATACTAGATTTAATTTCTGAAACTGTGGTTATAATGAATTTGAACTTTTTTCTATGTTTACTATTAATTTACATTTCATAATTTATGAATTATCTATTTATACCTTTGCCTATTTGTATTTCAGAATTTATATTCAGAAAGCTTCTTGTCACAAATAACAAATCTAATCATGGCTTTAATCCATTGGGAATAAATTTTTTGGAAATAACAAGGTATCTGGAAATAGGTCTGCTAGCTGGTTTAATGGTTTAGGATGTCAGGTTGGTCCCTTTGCAATGAAAGATGGCTACAGCTGCTCCAAACACCACATCCATATTCAAGGCGGGAGAGAGGGGATAAGGGTGAGAGAGGGGATAAGGGTGCAGCCAACTACATCTGTCCATTTGATTATGAAAGTGAAAGCTTTGCTGAATGCTATCCCAGCACACCTCCCCTTAACTCCCATTGACCAAATCCAGGTCATAAAGCCACCCGTTGCTGCAAGGGAATTGAAAATCAAGGAGTCAGATTTAAATGTTAGGCAAATCATTTGTGATCCATCCTCTGGGACTGCATATTTTGATGCCCACAACAAAATCAAAAAGGGGGAAAACTAGGGGAATGGATTCTAGAAAGCAAATACCACTATGACACAGTCTTAACGGGGTTTTTTCTTACTGCTTTATATGTTTCTCTATACATGAAGGAAATTGACTTTTGTCCTATTTATGACAAATATGGAGAAAGAAATGGCAACCCACTCCAGTTTTCTTGCCTGGAGAATCCCAGGGACAGAGGAGCCTGGTGGGTTGCCATCTATGGGGTCACACAGAGTCGAACATGGCTGAAGTAACGCAGCAGCAGCAGCAGCAGCATAACAAATATATTTCACAGATTTCATTGCACTTAATTTCTACTTATCTAAGAAAGGATTTTTAAAACTTTTTATATAATAAAATGTAACCAGTCAGTCCTAGAGGAAATCAACCTTGAATATTCATTTGAAGGACTGGTGCTGAAACTGAAGCTCCAATACTTTGGCCACCTGATACAAAGAGCCAACTCATTGGAAAAGAGCCTGATGCTGGGAAAGACTGAAGGCAGGAGAAGTGGGCAACAGAGGATGAAATGGCTGGATGGCATCATCGACTCAATGGACATGAGTTTGAGCAAACTTTGGCAGATAGTGAAAGACAGGCAAGCCTGGCAGGCTGAAGTTCATGGGGTTGGACAGGACTGAGTGACTGAAGAACAATTAAGTTTAAATTTTATTCTTTTTGTTTTTTTAGAAGCAGGCAGGGTTAGCCAAGCCCTACAGATTAGGATCCTTCAAGAGAAACTGGGACCTTGGCAGACCTGTCCGGGGATTTGGAAAACTGGGAGAGAGAGTCGCTACCGGAAGTTCCTCATAACGCAGAGGGAGGAGGAGAAATACCCTGACTTTTCCCTTCTAGACCTCCAGTTCCTGCCAGTGCCTGGCTGAAGCCAGCTGGAAGCCTCAAACTTCTAGTTGAGCCTGAGAAATGTACTTATAGGAGTCATCTTCCAACAGCGCAGAACAGGGAAAGAAGTTTCTTGTCCTCTTCTTCCCTCTTCCATCCTGGTTGCCCTCTTCTATCATCCTGTAAATTCTGCTTTTTCTCACTTCCCAGCCTTATATTGCTAAGGCTCTGTTTCCCTGCCAGAAAATTCCCTTCCGTTTTCTTTCTGATTATCCTGCACTCACTGTTCACGCCCTGTCTGCCCTCTCACAGTTTCTGTCTCTTGCTCCAGCATCTTCTGAGAGTTGCCCTGTTCTTCTCTTGCTTCTCTGTGCTGCTGCGTCTCCCCATCCTTCTGGGTGCCATGATCAGTCTCCAATACGCTCAGGTTAGTCAGGGTCTTTGGATGGAAAGGAGGAGTCAGTCAGGGCCCCTTAGACAGAGAGGGCTTTGCCCAAAGGTTACATGTGGGCTGAATTTGGAACTTGAAGGATTTGGGAAACCAAGGCAACTCTAGGGACCAGCTACACTGCTTGCCTGTCAGAGTGTAGCCTGTCCTTCTTCTAGGATGTCTTTGATTCCCTCACCTCATGCTGTGCATTTTCAACTGGCTGACTGTACACATTCTCTGGTCCAGATTCTGATGTTCATGGCGATTATGGCAGGTCACGTGATGCACCTCTAGCCTGCCTGTGAATGGGCTGCCCTAGGATCAGAATCCAACCTGTGGCACCTCCTAGGGAAAACTTATTGCTGGATTTCCCTAAGTGGGAGCTGTAGACCATTCCAGTTCAGCTCAAGGTGATAAAATGTTGGCTTGGTAGGTACTAAGATTCACCTGTCTGGAGGGGGTTGCACCTGGGTTCTCTGTACTCTGTGTCTCCTCTCTGTGTGCCTACCTGGGCACTAAGATACATTTGATGTGTCTGCTTGGCTTCTGTGATGACAAGTCTTGAACTGCAGCTCTGCCAAGGCAGAGATTCTCAACCCGGGCTGAAATGACAGCCACCTGGGGAACTCTCAAAACGTCTGATGCCATGTCCCACCCTGACATTCCAGCCAAATTGGTCTGTGATGGGGGAAGCATAGATGTTTTTCAGAGCTTCCAAAGGACTCTAATATGCATAAGAGATCCTATCTTGGTTGCCAGGACATTAGGTTGTGACTTCACCTACAGGCCACTCCTTTACATAAATTGAGGGACTGTTGATTTCTCAGAAAATCCTGCGGTTTGGGAAGGGAAAGCCTGGAGTCTTGGAGGGCTATGCCTGACACAAATGTAAAAAGCCTCATTTCTAGTATTTAAAAATTACTTGGCAGGATCAAAGGGCCCTTCTGCCCCTGAAGCTGTTCAGTCTGACAGTTGGAAGAATTTCTTTTTCACTTTCTGCTGTTTTTGTTTTCTTTTACTGCCACTGTGTGGTTACACAAATACAAATGCTGTAATATTCAGGAGCTGATTAGCTCCTGGCTCTGAACTCCCTTCCCTGAACCGAGCCCTGGTCATACTTCACATTGGCTGTTGAGTGGTTATGTTCAATATGAGAAAATAGGGCATAGTTAAAGAAGGACAACACGGAAGTCCAAAGAGTTTCTGAAAAGGTAAAGCATCCTGCTTTCACTACAAGTTGGTCAAAAGAAAGAGGAAGGAATTAGATCTCTTTCTTTGCTGATTCTGTGATTATTCAGGAATACGTGATCGGTAATATTTTAAATGTATGCAGTACTTTAAAGCTTCCCATACTCACCGGATTCTCTCAAATATCCTTTAAAGTAGAAAAATGGAGAAGGAAATGGCAACCCACTCCAGTATTCTTGTCTGGAAAATCCCATGGACAGAGGAGCCTGGTGGGCTACAGTTCATGGGGTCACAAAGAGTTGGACACGACTGAGCGACTGAGCAGAAAGTAGAAAGAGCAGATATTATTTCCTTATTTTCCCAGGTGAGATATTATTGTCCTTATTTTTCTCTTTTCTCAAAATATCTCAAGACCATAGTACCACCAGGGGTGGATGTGAGACTGGAACGCAAGACTCTGTGCCCTGTGGCAGCTGTGCATCATATCCTGAGGCTTTACGGGTGAACTGACCCAGACACTGAACAGTGGAGATGTGTGGATTCAAAGGGAAGTTAATGCCTTAGCTTTGAGGGAGTTAAATAGCCATTGAAAGAATGTGTGGGTTGTGATCCTAGACTGCGATGATATGTGGGGGTCAGTATGGGACCCCTGTGATCCCCCTCACCCCCACCTACAGCCACACCAAATAAACCCACAGTCTAGGTGAGACCCAAGTGCAGTCCACGTGACACAGCTTCTTGACAAGGCCCCCCACCCCCTTTGCTGCTGCAGATGGCTTGCTGCTCTTCAGCCCCTCAGTGAGCTTCCCAGAGGTGGGGCTCTGAGACAGGCAGGAGTGACCGTGGGGCCAAGGAGTACAGCAGTCAGAATCCCCAAAGGGTCTGGAGTGGCCTGAGGAACATCCGAGGGGTCCCCATTAAATGCTCTAAACAGCCAGCATTTTGATTTAAATAGTATCAAAGCCCAGATAGGAGCAAAGGTTTTTCTTTTCATTTGTCAGTTTTTAAATCGCAGAACTTTTTGCAGTCTGTTTTAAAATTTCTGCCATGTATTTTACATGTGGTCCTCTTCCTTTCTTCCTGGTGCCATAAGGTAGATTCTCATGACTTTTGGATCATCCACACTTGAGTAGCTGGATCACCTCATTTGCACTTGAGCCTACACTTTGCAGCCCCCTTCAGGATCACTGAAGGCCAGGTGAGAACTCTTGTCTGCTGAAAGTTGTCACCTCAGTAGCTCGTGTTGGGTCCTTCACTCCTCAGAGCAGAAGAATCGCTGGGGCTTGGCAAGGGGACTGCTGACAATGGCCTTCTCAGTGAGGGAGTAGGTCAGGAGGGCCTGGCCATCCCTGCACTGGGCCTGCTTGCTTGTGCTGTTGCCATCAGGTTTTCGTGCCCAATGCACAGTGAGGCCAAGCAGACTTTGGAGTTTGGAGCAGAGAAAGGTTTATTGCAAAACCAGGCAAGGAGACGGGTGGCTCATACCCTAAAAGCCCCGAACTCCACGAAGGGCTTAGGCAAAGCACTTTTAAAAGCCAGGTGAGGGAGCGGGGTCTGTGATCAGCTTCTGCACAGTTCTCTGGCTGATGGACAGGTAGCAGGGTGCTGTCACAAAGGTTAACATTGTCACTCCTTACGCTCCAGGAGACCTGGGGCTATGTGCTGATGGTTGTCAAGTAGTTAACATCTTCTGTTTGTTGGAGAGGGGGAAGGTTTTTTTTAATATATATCTGCAAAACAAATCAGGAAATGTGTGTCGAATACTATCTAGGTACTCGAGAGAGGAGCTAAAGAAGGCCCCATGTCCTGGGAAGGCCCCATGGGGTCCTGCTTGGGTACAGTGCCTCTTCTTCCTCAAGGACATCAGTTTCTCCCCTATTCTCAGTAACCCCCAATCTTGCACCCCACCAAACACTCTTAGTCGCAGGTTAGGCTATAGCACCGGCTGCACCAAAGACAACAGGAAAGGCCAATAAATTAGGTCATGTCTGTCTGCCCACAGCTGTTTAATTGCTTTGCCGCTGCCATCCAGGCAAAACTCTTTAAAAGGTTTATGAGTAACACATTCCCTCCAGGGTAGCTGTCTCCACCTTCAAAGCCACACAGTCCCCACCCTTACCTAGTTCTACTTTGCACTTTGTACAGCCAGTTCCCCTGAGCTCTGGCTCCAGCTGCTACCCCAGCTTTTTCATTTCTGCTATCAACTTGTAACATCTTGTTCTGGGCCTCCCAGGTCCATAAGGAGAGTCAGGGGGAACAAAATGATACATTAATGTACATTTAAAAAAAATTATAAGCAATTTTAAGTTGTCTAAAAGCCAACAAAGTGTTGTATCACAATTTCCAAACAATGATGCAAAACAATTACAGTTTTATCATCAAAGTGATTAAAGTGCTTTTCTCTCCTTACCTCATTCGAGCTTATTTCTGATATGCTATAGATGCTTACAGGTAGCAGTCCCTAAAGAGAGAAGATTCTACACCTCCAGGAGCCTAAGTCTCTTGGGGAAGTAAGCCAGATCCTCGCTATTCATTTGGATCTGCCTTTCTTAGGAGATTGGTTGCCATCAGGGTTTTCTTTTTATTATTGTAGAGCAGTCAACTGTCAAAGTTAAGTGTTGAGGGTAGCATTGCAATTTCACCTCTTTCTCTTGGACCTGCCAGATATGACAAGCTTCTCCGTTTGCAACATTACGTCAATAGTCTTGGGAATATGTTGCTGCCTCAGGACTCTTCTCATAGCACCTCACTGCATCGGAACTCAGAGTCAGGTCCTCTGTGATCCTTTCAAGAGTGAAAGCCCCATAGAATAGAATTTTTTTCCCAGTGTGTTGACTCAACAACATGTCTGTTAGGTAGCACAGTCATTTATAGATTGAAGGGATTAGATCTGGTAGAAAGAGTGCCTGAAGAACTATGGATGGAGGTTTGTAACATTGTACAGGATGCAGTGACCAAAACCATGCCAAAAAAAAGAAATGCAAGAAGTTAAAGTGGTTGTCTGAGGAGGCCTTACAAATACCTGAGAAAAGAAGAGAAGCAGAAGGCAAAGAAGAAAAGGGAAAGATATACCCAACTGAATGCAGAGCTCCGAAGAATAGCAAGGAGAAGTAAGAAAGCATTCTTAAGTGAACAATGCAGAGAAATAAAGAAAAGCAATAGAATGGGAAAGAATAGAGATCTCTGCAAGAAAATTAGAGATACTAAGGGAACATTTCGTGCAAAAATGGGTGCAATAAAGGACAGAACAGCAAGGACTTAACAGAAGGAGAAGAAAATAAAAAGAGGTGGCAAGAATACACAAAAGGACTATACAAGAAAAGGCCTTAATGACCTGGATAACCACATGGTCACTAACCTAGGCTAGACATCCTGGAGTGTGAAGTCAAATAGGCCTTTAGGAAGCATTCATATGAACAAAGGCAATGGAGGTGATGGACTTCGAGCTGAGCTATTTCAAATCCTAAAAGAGGATGCTGCTTAAGTTCTGCACTCAATGTACCAGTAGATTTGGAAAACTCATCAGTGGCCACCAGACTGGAAAAGGCATTTTTGTTCCAATCCCAAAGAAAGGCAATGCCAAAGAATGTTCAAACTACCGTACAAATATGCTCATTTCAAATGCTAGCAAGGTAACGCTCAAAATCCTTCAAGCTAGGCTTCAACAGTATGTGAACTGAGAACTTCTAGATGTACAAGTTAGATTAGAAAAGATAGAGAAACCAGAGATCAGACTGTCAACATCCACTGGATCATAGAAAAAGCAAGAGAATCCAGAAAAACATCTACTTCTGCCTCATTGACTACCCTAAAGCCTTTGACTGTGTGGATCACAACAAACTGTGGAAAATTCTTGAAGAGGTGGGAATACTGAACTACCTAACCTGCCTTCTGAGAAACCTGTATGCAGGTCAAGAAGCAACAGTTAGAACCAGACATGGAACAGACTCGTTCAAAATTGGAAAAGGAGTATGTCAAGGCTGTGTATTGTCACCCTGCTTATTTAAATCATATACAGAGTACCTCATGTGAAATGCCAGGCTGGATGAATCACAAGCTGGAATCAAGATGGCCAGGAAAAATATCAACAACCTCAGATATGCAGATGACACCACTGTAATGGCAGAAAGTGAAGAGGAACTAAAGCTCTTCTTGAGGAGGGTGAAAGAGGTGAGTGAAAAAGCTGGCTTAAAACACAACATTCAAAAAACTCAGATCATATCATCAGGTCCCATCACTTCATGGCAAATAGATGGGGAAACAGTGGAAACAGTGACAGACTTTATTTTCCTGGGCTCCAAAAGTCACTGCAGACAGTGACCTCCGTCATGAAATTAAAAAAAGCTCCTTGGAAGTAAAGCTGTGACAAACCACTGCATATTAAAAAGCAGAGACATCACTTTGCCAACAAAGATCCATGTAGTCAAAGCTATGATTTTCCCAGTAGTCCTGTATGGATGTGAGAGTTGGACCATAAAGAAGGCTGAGCCCAAAAGAATTGATGCTCTTGAACTGTGGTGCTGGAGAAGACTCTTGAGAGTCCCTTGGACTGCAAGGAGATCAAACCAGTCAATCGTAAAGGAAATCAACCCTGAATATTCACTGGAAGGACTTCTGCTGAAGCTGAAGCTCTAATACTTTGGCCACCTGATGTGAACAGCTGACTCCTTGGAAAAGATCCTGATGCTGGAAAAGATTGAGAGCAGGAGGAGAAGGGGACAACAGAGGATGAGATGATTAGATGGCATCACTGACATAACGGACATGAGTTTGAGCAAGTTTCAGGAGATAGTGAAGGACAGAGAAGCCTGGTGTGCTGCAGTCCACTGGGTTGCAAAGAGTCAGACATGATTTAGTGATTGAATAACAGTACTTAAGATCCTACCATGAGGCTTAGTACCAGACGTACTAAAGTTCTCTCTACAATCTCTTAATGTAGTGAAGGAGATGGATTTGAAAACAGTATATTCACTATAACGTGGTAAATAATAAGACACTTTCACACAGGAACAAAGAGGTCATTTAACCCCATGTGTGGTCTCAAGGAAGACTTATTTTTTAAACAGTTGGACGTGGGTACCAAATCACTATGCTATTTAGATTCTTATGGATTTAAAAAATTAATTTATCTTAATTGAAGTACAATTATTTTACAGTATTGTGGTGGTTTTTGCCATACAATGACATGAATCAGCCACAGGTGCACATGTGTCTGCCTATCCTGAAGCCCGCTCCTACCTCTCTCCCCATTGCACCCTCTGGGTTGTCCCAGAACACTGGCTTTGAGCGCCCTGCCTCATGCATAGAACTTGCACTGGTCCTCTATTTCACATATGGCAATATACATGTTTCAATGCTATTCTCTCTTATCATCCCACCCTCGCCTTCTCCCACAGAGTCCAAAAGTCTGTTCTTTACATCTGTGTCTCTTTTGCTGTCTTGAATTTAGGATCTTCATTACCATCTTTCTAAATTCCAGATATATGCATTAATATACTGTATTGGTGTTTCTCTTTCTGACTTACTTCACTCTGCATAATAGGCTCCAGTTTCATCCACCTCATTAAAACTGACTCAAATGCATTCTTTTTTTATAGCTGAGTAATATTCCGTGTGTATATCTACCACAACTCCCTTATCCATTCATCTGCTGATGGATCTGGTTGCTTGCATGTCCTAGCTATTGTAACCAGTGCTGCAGTGAACATTGGGATACGTGTGTTTCTTTCAGTTCTGGTTTCCTTGGTGTGTATGCCCAGACATGGGATTGCTGCATCATATTGCAGTTTTAATTTCAGTTTTTAAATGAATCTCCACACTGTTCGCCATAGTGGCTTTCCTTCATTTCAGTTTGCATTCCCACCAACAGTGTAAGAGGGTTCCCTTTTCTCCACATTCTCTCCAGCATTTATTGTTTGTAGACTTTTTGATGGCAGCCATTCTGATTGGCGTGAGATGGTACCTCATTGTGGTTTTGATTTGCATTTCTGTGATAATGAGTGATGTTGAGCATCTTTTCATGTGTTTATTATCCATCTGTATATCTTCTTTGGAGACATGTCTGTTTAGTTCTTTGGCCCACCTTTTGATTGGGTTGTTTATTTTCCTGGTACTGAGTTACATGAGCTGTTCGTGTATTTTGGAGATTAATTCTTTGTCAGTTGCTTTGTTAGTGGGCTTCATTCCAGGGTTGCAAGGATTCTTCAATATTCACAAATGTGATATACCATATTAACAAATTGAAAAATAAAAACCATATGATTATCTCAATAGACGCAGAGAAAGTCTTTGACAAAGTTCAACACCCATTTATGATTTTTTAAAAAAATCTCCAGAAAACAGGCATAAAAGGAACATACCTCAACATAATAAAAGCCATATATGACAAATCCACAGCAAGCGTTATGCTCAATGGTGAAAAATTGAAAGCATTTCCTCGAAAATAAGGAACAAGACGAGGATGCCCACTCTCACCACTACTATTATTCAAAATAGTTTTGGAAGTCCTCGCCACAGCAGAGAAGAAAAAAATAAAAGGAATCCAGATTGAAAATGAAGAAGTAAAACTCTCACTGTTTGCAGATGACATGATCCTTTACATAGAAAAACCTAAAGACACCACCAGAAAACTACTAGAGCTAATCAGTGAGTATAGTAAAGTTGCAGGCTATAAAATTAATACACAGAAATCCCTTGCATTCCTATATACTAACAATGCCAAAACAGAAAGAGAAATTAAGGAAATTAAGAATGGTCCCCTTCACCATTGCATTGCAATGAAAAGAATAAAATACTTAGGAGTAAATTTACCTAAAGAAACAAAAGATACATTATCTCTTGATGAGTATTATCTAACAGTTAAATTCATTTTGGGCCTGTGACCAGGATTGCGGGTGAAGGGAGGAGTAAGCAGATTTCTAAACAGAATTCTGTTTTGAACAAGGGAGATTGAAACTTATTCCCCTGCTCCAGATGGCCTGTATAGGAATCTGGGGAGAAGGAGAAAGCAGGAGAGGAGGGGACTGACTGGCCTACAGGAGCCACCCCATGGCCAAGCCAGGGTGAACAGCCTGCCCAACAGCAGGTGCTCAGCCAGCAGAGGAAGCTGCAAGGGGTTTCATTTCCTCCCCTTCAGCTCTGGACTTCTGTCAGGAGGTTTATTTCTCTCCAATTGCAAGTAAAAATAATTAAGACTGACTGATCATTAAAATACCTTCTCCTCCCCTTCCAAAAAGAAGCAAGACATTTTATTTCGAGTGTCTGTTTCCCTCTGAGAAGTTCAGCAGCACCATTCTCTTCATTCTGAACTCAGCAGAATTGTATTTCACCTTCAGCAAGTGGGAGATGATCCCCTGTCTTCCATGTGCCCTGTCCACCAGCCTAAGGCATTGGAAATCTTGTCTGGAAGCTGTCTAGAGTCACTGAAGAGAGAGGCAAAGCATCATCCTGCCTTGTGCTACTCAGCACCCATCAGGTAAGCTGCTGTACACCAGGCTAAAGGCCCTGGCAGACCATTTGGTCCTGGGTCTTTCAGACTTTGCTTGAATATTTTGAACGCACACCTCTCGGTTCAAAGCAGCAAGACTGAGAATGGTGTCTTCAGCAGGAACGATGATAAAAAGTATACCCCTTTCCAAGTTTATCATAACAGTAGTTAATTTGAATAAATCCCAACATGTTTTAGGATCAAGATTAGTGATATTTTTATTAAAATAAGAAATCGTTGACAAATATTTTGAAGACCTACTATTTGTATGGGCTATGCAAACTTCTTTGGTAAATGCAAAGTGCAGAACCCGAGAAATTTATAACCTATCATTTGGGCAGACAAGTTGTGAAAATTTAAATAATATTATAAGGTTACACATGACTAAGTACCTGATGGGTGGTACAGACAGTAGGGTTTTAGCATGAGAGAAAGATGGATAGTAGCTGAAGACTTAATAAAGAAACTGGCCTTGAAGGGTGGTTGGATGTGGATAAATGAAAGGTGTATAAAGGGAGAATAATTTTCAATTATGACTGTTAATGCTTCCATTGAATCAAATCTACATAACAAACTACTTGAACTTTAATTTCTAGCTGGAATATATAAATCTTCAATTCAGGAAAGCTATTCATGTCAATATTAGAAACAAAAGTCCTAAGGAAAAAGGCTGATGTTTATGTATTGTGGGAAACCGCTGGCTTGCTAGGGCATTCTGTCAATTGAATTCCTTTCCTCCTCCTCCCCAGAGATCTATTCATCATTGGTAACTTCTGCTGAATGTTTGCTAATTTTTAGCAATCTTTTGCATGGAAAATGAGATTTAGGTTAACTGTTTATATTTTTTCTGTGTATGATAAATGCCAGAGCAGCACAAAATCACTTCTGATAAAACTTCTGTCTTATCAGAAGATATGGAGAAAGCATTACACTTTCTCCATATCTCAGGCTTTCAGCTGAATCTGCTGCATCAGGGAGCAGTCACTAGCTGTGTAAGTGATAGGCTGGAGGCCACAAAAAGAAATCTTTAGCTTCTCCTCCAAGGTCTGTTCTTTACATGAGAGCATAGGAGTCTCCACAAGACTTGCATGATCTTAGTATTGACATTTATGTGTATATGTACAAAAGAATTGAGAGAATTTCAGGTAATTCTTCTTTATAATCCAATGACCAGGACAGTATTAAAAATATTAACAGATAATGGTTGATCTCCATGAGTAAATTTGGATAATCTTTCTTGATGTAAGGCCAGCAAATGTAAACTCCCTATGACCATTTAAAATAAACAAAAAAAAACAAAGTTCTTTACTTTCCTACTTCATGTCCTTTGCTCAGATTACTTTCTGCCAATGATGGTCTGCATGCATCCTCCTTCCTCACCTCTACACACACACACAGACACACACACACACACACGCACACACACACATACCCTGTACCTACTGTCCAAACCATTCCATCATTCACTGGAGAATGAGCTTCACTAGTAAGGAACAACCATGGATTCAGACTCTGCCCTAACAGGGCTTATTCTCCAATCTGTATTCTATCTGTCTTTTAAGACCCACTTTCAGGAATGTTTTTCCAGCCTGTAGTCAGAATTAATCTTATCTTTCTTTATGATCCCAAACCAAGAGTTTTGGTTTTCTACTATGTGATTGTGCTATAGTAAGAAATATATATGTATTTGGTCTTCATCCAAAGTTCCTGGCACTGAAAGTCTAAAACCCTTGACATTTCCTGGGTGGGAGGGGTGAGAGGAGTATTTCTTGTTATTCATTATGAGCCCCTTTCAACCACCTGAGTTTACACAGTGCGGTAACTCTTGGAGGATGGGAGTTAGTTGCGAGAGGCACCAATCATGTGATAACAGGGCTGGAAATTTTAGCCATCCCCCTAGTGCCCCCCCCTTAATCACCATGGCTGGTGATTTAATTAGTCATGCCGACATAATGAAGCCTCCATACAAACAATAAACAGCAAAGTTCAGAGAGCCTCTGCGTTGGTGAACAAGAATGCCTTTGCATGCTAGGAGGGTGGCGTATTCTAAACTCCATGGGGACAGAAGCTTCTGTGCTCAGGACCCTTCTGGATCTTCCATCTTGTCATATGTGTCTCTTCATCTGGCTATTTATTTGTATCCTTTAAAATATCCTTTGTAATAAATTAATGACAGTAAGTAAACTATTTACCTGGTTTCTGTAAACTGTTCTAATAAATTGTCAACCTTTAAGAGGGGATTTGGGGAAACCCCAATTTACAGCCAATCAGTCAGAAGTACTGGAAGTCTGGACATGAGATTGGTGTCTGAAGTGGAGTTAGTTTTGTGGGACTGAGCACTTGACTTGTGGGGTCTGCACTAACTCACTCACAGAAGTGCTGTGAATAGAGAATCTATTGGGTCTATATCACAGCTATTTTGTGTGTATCTTTTCCCACTGTTAGATCTTAAATTTCCTAGTGTCTTCAAATCATTCTTACAAATTTAGATTCTCATTATAGTTTAATTGAATTCTTTTTTTCTCCATTCAAAGAGTATTTTTCAAACATTTAGCTAACAGCCAGCCCTGGTTCTTTCAAACATTTAGCTAAGAGCCAACCCAGTTTTTTGGTCATGCCACCAAAGAAAAAATGTGTAAGCAAGGGCATTGCAAACAGAAGAGAAACTTGGAAAATGGCCCACAGAGCATGACAAAAAGTTTTGGATGGCTGGCACATAGGATTTAAATGAGAGTGTAATGAAAAACTAGTCCAGATAGGTAATCGTGCAACCTGATCATAAAGTTTTACAGATGAGGAGAATGAGACACAGAGATGTTATTTGATCAGCCCCAGCAACAAAGGGATCAGAACCCATCATCTGATTGTCCCCACCATCCAAACCCAGCACTTTTATGGAAGCACAGACAGTGATGTTATGCAACCATGCCAGTCTGAGGCGAGTGGCTGGGAAAAGATGAAGATAGCACTGGAGAGTATCTATGGCAATAATGTCCAGGCATCGGGCCACATGATGCTTCTCTTTGTACTTCCACTGAAGCAAGACAACAACAGCAGGCAACAACCAAGAAAATTAGATGCACTGAAGACAACAGCTTGCATTGCTCTGTGGCATGTCGCAGTGGCCAACTGGAGCTCCAGTTATGATACAAAGACTGGTCTGTGAGCTACACTTTGAAGCAAACACCAAGAATTACCAGCTCTGCCATTCTTTTGGTCTTTGCCTTGAGTTTAAAAGAACTAATATTTTCAATGACACCTGTTAATTACAAATAATAAGCAAAGGTGTTAAGCAGGTAAGGCATTAAAAAATGACACAGAGCCTATAAACATATGAGGTTAAGTTCAACCCTCTCCAATAATCAAAGAAAAAATTTTGTGAAAAAATTCTTTTTCCTTATTAGATATCAGATTATCAAGACTAATAATAATAACTACTGTTGGCAAGAACATGGGATAATTGATACAGATATAGAATCTGCTGACTGGAGAAAAAATTGGTATAAGCTTTCCACAGAACAATTTGTCAATATGTTTCATTAGTCATTAAAGGGTGCTTATCCTTTCTGGCAATTCTACTTCAAGGAAATTTATCCTAAGGCATTCATCAGAGAGGTGCACAATGCTAGGTTGGAATTCTGTTCACTCCAACATTATGGCTATGAAAACTTAGAAATAACTCACGTGTATAATATTAGGGAAGCTGGTACATACCCTATGGCACAAAGTCACAATGGTAAAAGGATACTGACATAGTGCAGCATTCTTAATATAATGCTAAGTGGGATGTGCTGGCTGCAAAAAAAAAAAAAGGTTTTTGTAGCTTAAAAACATTTTTTAAAAATACATACATGTATAACAGGCGTGTTGAGCAATCAAGACTCACAGAATATAATCAGAAAACACCTTTAGTTTTGCCTTGAAATGCCACTGAATAACAACTTGGGCTGTCCCATGACTTTTCTGCCCACTCTCAGCTGATAAGCATCCTTTGGTCACTTGAGGACACAAAACACAGCCTCAATTCAATACGATGGTTAGATTGTCCAGTCCCTGATGAATTCCAGTGTCTTTCAGAGAGCAGCCATTTTCCCGGCACAGCCACAGCTTGCGGCAGTGACGGTGAGGGAGAGTTTGATCCTACCTTACCCTGTCAGCCTCTCCCCTCCATCCCCTCAGAGATGGCTCTTGACTATTCCAGAGCTGAAATAGAGGGTAGATGGGAGGAGAGGTACATGTTTGGGTGGCGACAGGGTGTATGTTAGAAAGCTCTTGCCTGGGATAGAGGTAGTGTGGTTGGCTTCTCGCTCTCTGAAGCTGGGCCGATGTTTAAATTTGCTTCTTGTGGGCACAGGTGGGGTTTTCATGCTCTATTTTGCAGCTCTCTTGATGCAGCGATGTGCCCTCCCCTGCTCTCTGTCAACTCCGCCATGTCCCTAGGAATCCTGTGACTCATTCACAGCCTTTCTACTAAGATTTCTTCACCTCCTGAGCCAACTCTCATGGACGTAAATGAAGACAACCCCGTTCCCCGCCCCAGCCTCTCCTGTGGTCCAGGTCTTATCCATGGGAAACGCAAAGAAGTGTTTGTGCATGAGAAACTCTGGAAGTAAGGACTGAGCAATCTCTCTTCCGTCTCCCTTTACTTCCCTCATTCTGGGCTGGGTGGCCGGCCTGTTTCTCAAACTCCTGCTTCTCAGGCAGGAGTTGACACCAGTTGTCCTTTCCCCAAAATTCTAAGGAACATATATTAAGCTCTTTCAGTGGAACTGTTTTTTTTTTTTAATATATATAAGCTTTATTTATTTACAAAGATTTTTAAAAATTAAACATATAATTTTATAAATTAGTATTTTAAAATTCTCATACATTTTATCAATTTTTAATAATACAACAAAAGATTTAATCTTATAAGAAGATTTTAAAAAGCAAACATCATGAAAATGCAGACAGTGGTACTGTTGAAGTCTAGCTTTAAAAAAAAGACTCCGTGTCTCTGCTCTTCTGAACCAGTGTGGGTGAGTAAAGGGACTTGTTATGCTACCATGAGATCCACTCTCTTTAACAGATTTTTCAGTACACATTACAGTATTGTTATCTACAGGCTCAGTGTTAGACAGTGGACCTCTAGAATTAATTCATTCATAAATAAATGAAGTTTTATACCTTTAATTAGCAACTCCTCATCTCCCCTTCCCCCAGGCCCTAGCAATCATTATTCTATTATTTGCTTTTATGAGTTCGACTATTTTAGAAACCTCATGTAAGTGGAATCATGCATTATCTGTCCTTCTGTGACTGGTTTATTTCATTTATAATTTCATAATGTCCTCAAGGTTCATCCATGTTGCATATTACAGGATTTCCTTCTTTTTTATGGCTGAATAATATTCTATTATATGTATATACCACATTTTCTTTTACCAATTCATTTATGATGAATTGGTAAATGATGGGCGTTTAGATTGTTTCTGCATTTTGGTCATTATGAATAATGCTGCAGTGAACATGAGAGTGCTAATATCTTTTTTTCTAGATTCTGATTTCAATTACTTTGGGTAAATACCCAGAAGTGGGATTGCTAGATCATATGATAATTCTATTTTTCAAATTTTTTGGAGGAACCTCCATTGCTGTTTTCCATAGTAACTGCACCATTTTGGAGTCCCATCAATAGTGCGCAAGGGTTGTAATTTCTCTACATCCTTGCCAACACTTGTCTATTGCTACTACTACCACTACCTCTACTACTATTACCACGACCACCACCACCACCACTACTACTACAATGGCCATCCTAATAGGTGTGAGGCAATATCTCAATGTGGTTTCAATTTGCATTTGCCTAATGAGTCCCTTGGACTGCAAGAAGAGCCAACCAGTCCTTCCTAAAGGAGATCAGTCCTGGGTGTTCTTTGGAAGGACTGATGTTGAAGCTGAAACTCCAATACTTTGGCCACCTCATGCGAAGAGTTGACTCATTGGAAAAGGCTGATGCTGGGAGGGATTGAGGGCAGGAGGAGAAGGGGACGACAGAGGATGAGATGGCTGGATGGCATCACCGACTTGTTGGACCTGAGTTTGAGTGAACTCCGGGAGTTGGTGATGGACAGGGAGGCCTGGCATGCTGTGATTCATGGGGTGGCAAAGAGTCAGACATGACTGAGCGACTGAACTGAACTGAACTGAATGATTGTTGACATTGAGATTCTTTTTATATACCTATAATTTACTTGTATGCCTTATTTGGAGAAATGCCTATTCAAGACATTAGCCCATTTAAAAATTAGATTATTAGGGGTTTTGCTGTTGAGTTTTAGGAGTTCCTTATATATCTTTTCATTCTGTTCATGAGGTTCTCAAGGCAAGAATACTGAAGTAGTTTGCTATACCTTTTTCCAGTGGACCACGTTTTGTCAGGCCCTAACTACCAGGGACATGACCTTCAGCCAGCAACAGTGTATCTTAGAAATTTTATTCCTTTATCAGAAATATAATTTGAACATATTTTCTCCTATTCCATAGGTTACTTTATCAACCTACTGAGTATTTTCTTTGCTGTGCAGAAGATTTTTATTTTGATAAAGTCTTTCTTGTCTACTTTTGCTTTTGTTGGCTATATTTATATTTTGTTGGCTTTTGGTGCCATATCCATGAAATCATATCACACATCCTGTTGTCAAATATATTACAAAGCTACAGTAATTAGAATAGTATGATACTGGTGTCAAGGTATACATATAGACCAATGGAACAGAACAAAGAGCCCAGAAATAAATCTATGCATATATGTCAACAAGAGTGTCAAGAATACACAAGGTATAAAGCATAGATAGTCTGTTCAATAAATGATATTGGGAAAACTGGATATCCATATGCAAAAGAATGAAATTGAACCCTTGTCTTACTGCATACACAAAAATCAACTCAAATGGCTTACACATAAGACTGGAAACTATAAAAGTAGAAGAAAACGTAAGATAAAGTCTTTGGCTTTTTTTTTTTTTTTTTTGCTTTGTTATTATAAATCCTACCAAGCAAATTCTCCTTACTAGTCTTCTCACAGTTCACTTGGGTATGTGGAATCTGTTGCTTTCATGGCTCAGCTAAAACTAAGACAGGCCAAGGCCCAGTGTAACATCCTATTACTCCTGCTTTAAAATGCTCAATGGACATATGCACACAGAGCAATATCTCTGGTTGTGGAAACTGAGTGACTTTTCTGCCCGCCCCCCCCCCCCCAAGCTTTTCTGCAATTTTCAAGTCTTCTGAACTGAGTGTAATTTCACTTTAGTAATTAGAAAAAAACTGAACTTAAAAATTATATAATAGCAAATCAAAGTCAGTTTTGTTGACATTTGAAATTTCCTGCCCCCACCCTTGTAAACAGTTTCCTACATGTTGCTATGGCTGGCTGTTTTCACTATACTCTTTCAGATGACAAGGAGCTTGCTGTAATTTATCTTAAGTGATGAGTGACACTCTATTGTAAGTCTGCAGTGGGGAAGTATGGAAAAAACTGGCTCACCCTGTACAACCAGTCCTTGGGAATGGACACAGTGATTACAGCATAGCAACATTCTGGTGCCAATCCACCAAGCTGAAAAGCTACCAGACTTGTGGCTCAGCTCCTTTGCTCTGCTTTTCCCTGATCACATCCTTGGTCACAGCTGCTTTTCTTCTTGCCGCTTTCCTTTCTGCTGCATGGCTTCTGCCTATTCCATATTCTGTTGCCTCATGTCTTCTACTCATGGTATTGCTTAACACCTTCTCACTGTGTATCTCAGTCTTTGTGTCACTTTAGTTTGTTTTACTTGTAATAATGATTTCAAGACATATCAAGAAGAAGGATGTGATTAATCACTTTCCAAAATAGAACACATCAGTTAGACAGCATTCTTGCTAATGTTTAGCTTTGGGGTTAAGCATAAATCCCTGGTTTAGTTGATTAGGACCAGGAATGTGAAGAATTTTGAATCGCATGACCCAAAGCACAGCAACTACCCATGACTATTTTGCTATAAGTGAAACAGGCTCCCAACACATCATGAACTGCCTCTGTGCTAGAAGAGCAATCTATGTCTCTCAGACATATCTACCACCATGTTTAATTCATTGCCTCTATGGCTTGAGTCCTATTTTTGGATATCAGTAAAACATCCATCCCACAATTTACAAAGCAAAACAAGAGGGAGGAAACCAGATATCTAGATTTCTTTTTCTATGCTACACATTATTTCATCATATCCTACCTAAAAGAAAACAAGCATTTTTGCAAAGTCAAAGTGATTCAAAACCAAACAGAGAATAACTTTTAAAATCTAAGGTAACTGTTAGTAAAGAATAGGCCATACCCATCTACAATACCAAGTAAAAGTTCTTTCATTTCTACTTGTCTTCTGTAAAATACATCTGGCATTACTGCTTCATTATGACTTAGATTTCTTTTCATTTTTGACCACTGATTGTTTATAGATTGAGAATAATTCTGTACCTCTTCTTGATACACTGAGACATATTCATGTAAAGTACATAATAGCTTCTGATGGCAGGTTTCCCTGGTGGCTCAGATGGTAAAGAATCCACCTGCAATGTGGGAGACCTGGGTTCGATCCCTGGGTTGGGAAGATCCACTGGAGAAGAGGATGGCTACCCAATCCAGTAGTCTGGCCTGGAGAATTCCATGGACAGAGGAGCCTGGCAGGCTACAGTTCACAGAGTCGCAAAGATTTGGACACAACTGAGCAACTTTCACTTCACTTCACTTCAGCCTCTGATGTACAATATCATTTTCATTGTGGAACAAAGCTTCATTTAGGCCTTTTCTCCAAAGACCATTAAGATTTTATGATAAATAATTTAATACATTATAAAGAATGATCACAATTTTTTTGTTATGAGAAAGAAAAATTTTAGACATTAGAATCTGAGTTAAAATGATAATAAATAATGCCTAATAACAGTATTGCCAATAAAATTCCTTTTACCTAAGTGTTAAGTTTCCATAAATAAGTTACATAATTTGGAGTAGAGACAAATATTTGTACTGCTGGCATTGCTTCATTTCACCCCAGGTACTGATTTTATTATGGAATAACTCTAGGAGTGCTTCTCAGGAGTATGTTTGGGTAAATAAGTGAAACTAAATCTAAAGACAAAACTTAATAAGATCTTCTGAATAATACCATATGAAAGTAGACATAACTGATCATCATAATAATAATTATTATCATTAATAATATTCAGCACAATGATTCAAGGGGAAATGTTCAAAGTAAAGCCCTTTGGGATGTGATTCTGCAGTAATTTCTGATGAAATGGAATGTTGGTTTGTCAGGTGAGTAGATGGAGGAAAGCCCTTTAAACCCAAGCTGATCATTTGAGGCAAGTTTTCTAGGGAGGACTTGGAAAGGCAGCAGCCCTTTGAATAAGGGTTACTTCAGACTGTATTACAAATTGTAATCCAAACCAATGAACTTTAACTGATGTCCGTGTCAAACTTTCTTTGAATCCTTCAGTGGGTAATGGTTTGCAAGTCATGGACTTTCTGAACCTCCATTATACCTGGTGACAACCCAGGGGCCATTCATGGTGGTGGCATTTAGGAAACCTCAAGCATTTTCTTTAACTTCTGTATCCCAAAGCAAAAACTGAATAACCATTTGAGAACTATCTTTCTTTCCCCCTTCGCTTACTTATTTGGTCAGTATGTAAGAAGGGATCTAGGGGAGAGAGTCTCATATAGTAACATTAAGTTCCTTAAAGTTAAAGCTACTTCCAAAATACTGGATTTGAGTTGATTTTCTAACATCTTTAAGCTTTTATGATACAGAGAATGAATTAGTCAAGTATGATAATTGTGGGTATTAATTACAGTGAAGGCAATATAGTCTTGTGACCATTCTGTCTGGACCCAGAATGAAACTATGACGGCATCATTTTCTTTCATGGAAAGAAAGAACTGCCTAGACTCCTGCCTAGGCTCCTCTAAGACCTACCTAGGCTCCTCTGAGACTGTTTCTCTTTCTGTATTTTTTTCCTGTCAGGACACATTATAAGAATTAGCATTAAACTGTCTGAATATGAGAAAAAACATGCTCTGAGTTCTCACTCATGAAAATGGAGGAAGGATGCACCAGATTTGCATGAGTACAGTTGTCTTGCTACATAACTGCAGTGTAGAGAGTGTGGTCAGAATTTAGGATTAGTTGTTTTCGGGAAGAAGCCATGAATAAGAAACAAATCTAGATGTTGAGATCATATACTTTATCTATTGATCAGAATTTATTGGCTCTAACCTGCCTTGCAGTTGTCCTAGTAACATAACAGCCTTACAAGAGGCATTCATATCTGATTCTGTAGCTCTGAGCAACTTTCCTATACTTATAAAACCGTAACAGTCAACTTGAATTAATTAACAATTGCCTTACAAGTTCCAGTGGAAGATGTCTGAGCATCTCTGTAAAGGGAAAAGGGAGAAGCAAAGGCTATAAACTCTAGTTTTTTATTCTCTTGTGTTCCTTTGTTGGGTTATTCAACAAGTACTTCATCATTGTTTGTTGTATGTTCAGAATATCTGGCACTCTGCTTAGGGAGATGGCAATTCAGTGATGAGACACCTATTGTGGAAAAAAAGTTCAGAGACAAGTGAGCATTGATAATTCAGGCTCTGGAAAACAATCTGGAAATAACTGTATTCACTCAACACATGTTATGCTAGGTAGTAGGATCTGAGCCTAGGTGGAAGCCTAGCTCTTTCACTTACCACTGTATAACCACAGGCAAGATTTTTCATGTAGCCTTAGCATGATAAAATACTAGAAAGCATCCTTGAGAACATCTAGTTCAACCCCCTAATACAACAGAAGAAGAAATTCTGGTCCATAGAGAAGAAACATTCATGTTTGTTTGTTCACCAGGGGCTTACTGAGCCCCTGCTCTATGTAAGACATCATTCCAGAAGACAGGACAGGCAAGGTCTTTCCTTTTATGGATTATATTCTCATCAATAAAAAAATAAATAAATGAAGAAGATGAAATCCTATGATGATAAATGAGATTAAGAAAGGCAAGCCAATTAATTTGATAGAAAATGATTATAGTTTTGGAGAGTCATGGAAGGCCTCTCTAAGGTTGTGACATTTTAGCTAAGGCCTAAATGACACAAAGGAACCACCAGGAGACAAAATTGGGAAGAGTATACCATGTGGAGGAAATGGCAAGTGGCTTGCTGGAGGAACAGAAAGAAGGCCAAGTCCTGAGTGGTGAGGAAAGGAGTATGAGAAAATTAAAGAAAAGGCAAAGGGCCAGATACTGTACAGACTTGAAGACCATGGAGTTTGGAATTCTAAGTATGATTGAAAGGTCCTGGAGAGACTGAAGCAGGGAAGTGGAATGCATGATTTAACTAGCATTTTGAAAACGTCACTCTGGCTGCTGTGTAGAAGCTGGATGGAGGGTCAGAATGGAAGCACACAGAGAAATAGGGTGTTCCTATGTTTGTCCTGGTGAGCGATGGTGGTGGCTTGGGCCAAGGAGGTGGCCATGGAAATACTGCTAGAAAGACTACAAATTTCAGGAAGGCTTGGCGCTGTCTCTTTTGTGCACTTATGTATCCCAGGCTTCCTGAACAGTGCCTGGAGCATAATCATTGAATGAATAATCACTCTCTGAAGTTAGACTGGAATCAGGTTTAAGAGAGCTAAAAATATAGGTTCTTCTCAGTTCATGTATGTTTGCCTTAATAGAGTTTAAAACAATAAATATTCTTTAGACCTTCTACTAAAATTGATGCAGCGTGCTTAGCAAATCGTATGCCCAAATCCTAGCATCAGCCAGTGCATTCAGTGCAGTGTGAGGGCTAGTCCAGTGACATCAGTGAGTCTTACCCAGTGCCCCTCACACCCTATACCCCCACTGCTATCTTGAGCGTGGTATTTAGGCTTTTTGTGAAATCTGCAATGCAAGGTTTGGTTTTCTTACAATCCTACTAAAAATTTAAGTGCAACTTGGAGATTCAAGAGGGGTGGGTGGCCCACAATAAACTGGATGCTTTTGAGTTTCTCTATAGGAAAAGGAAAAGCCTAAGGGAAATTCTCTTTACTGCCGGCCATCCACCTCTGTTGAGGAAGGAGATAACCCAAGTTCCACTCCCCAGTCTCCATCCATCCACCCCTTCACTGCCTGTTCTGTCATTTTGCAGATCACCCTCACTCAGCATTTAATTTGTGCCAGAACAGGTATATGGGCCTTACATGCATTAACTCTCTTAATCCTCAGGAAAACCCTAAGAGGTATTGTTATTGCTTTTATCCCTTCTTTACAGATAGGAAAACAGAGGCAGAAAAAGGTTTAAATCACACATTAATAAAGATCAGGGACTGCATTCCAACCAGTCAGTCTGACTTTAATTTAGCCTCTTCGTATTTTAATTTCCTCGTTTCCAGAATGAAATAAAAGTATCTTTCTCATAGAGTTATTGTAAAGATTAAATTAAGTAATCATGCCTGACCTAGAATCATATAGTAATATATATTATATAATATAGGCAATATGAGTTAATATAAGTAATCATGCCTAGCCTAGAATCAGTATTGCACAAATCTTACCTGTGACTAAGTTTCTAGTGTTATCCCTATGGAAAAATTACTTTTTGCTTATATGACTTTTTGGTTTTTATGGTTTTTTAAAAAATTTCTTTTTTTAACACCAAAAACATTTTGTATTTGGTATAGCTAATTAAGAATGTTCTGATAGTTTCAGGTGAACAGCAAAGGGTTCAGCCATACGTGTATCCATTCTCCCCAAACCCTGCTTCCAAGCAGGCTGTCTTATACCATTGAGCAGAGTCCCATGTGTTATACAATAGGTTCTCATTGATTATTCATTTTAAATATAGAAGTGTGTACATAACTTTCTGAAAGTCCCTGACTATCCTTCTCCCCAGCAGCCATAAGTTCATTTTCTAAGTCTGTGATTCTCTTTCTGTTTTATAAATAAGTTCACTTGTATCATTTCTTCTTAGATTCCACTTACAAGAAATATCATGATAATTTCTCCTTTTCTGTCTGACTTACTTCACTCAGTATGACACTGTCTAGGTCCATCCATGTTGCTGCACATGGCATTTTTTCAGTCTTTTTAATGGCTGAGTAATATTCCATTGTGTATATGTACCAAATCTTTATCCATTCCTCTGTTGATGGACATTTTGGCTGTTTCTATGTCTTGGCTATTGAAAACAGTGCTGCAAAGGACATTTGGGTGCATGTATCTTTTGCGGTCATGCTTTTCTCTGGATATATGGCCAGGAGTGTGATCGCAGGGTCATATGGTAGTTCTGTGTTTAGTTTTTTAAGGAATCTCCATACTATTCTCCATAGTGGTTGTACCAATTTACATTCTGACCAATAGTACAGGAAGGTTTCCTTCTCTCCACACCCTCTCCAGCATTTGTTGCTTGTGGATTTTTTTGTTATAGCCATTCTGACTGGTGTGAGGTGATATCTTGTTTTAGTTTTGATTTGCATTTCTCTGATAACTAGCAATGTTGAGCATCTTTTCATGTGCCTGTTGTCCATCTGTATGTCCTCTTTGGAGAAATGTCTATTCAGGTCTTCTACCCATTTTTTTGAGTGTTTTTTTTTTATGCTATTAAACATCATAAGCTGTTTGTAAATTTTGGAGACTAATCCCTTATCAGTCACATCATTTGAAAATTTTTTCTACAAATCTGTGGGTTGCCTTTCCTTTTTGTTTATTGTTTCCTTTGCTGTGCAAAAGCTTTTGAGTTTAAGTAGGTTCCATTTGTTTATTTTTGCTTTTATTTCCATTATTCTGAGAGAGGATTGAAAAAGATGTTGCTGTGATTTATGTCAGAGAGTGTTCTCCCTATATTTTCCTCTAGGAGTTTTATAGTGTCTGGTCTCACATTTAGGTCTTTAATCCATTTTGAGATTATTTTTGTGTGTGGAGTAAGGAATGATCTAATTTCTTTTTTTTACACATGACTGTCCAGTTTTCCCAGCATTTCCCACCATTTTTTGAAGAGACTGTCTTTCCAGTATTGTATAGTCTTGCCTCCTCTATCATAGATCAATTGATCATAAGTGCATGGGCTTATTTCTGGGTTCTCTATCCTGTTCTGTTGATCTATATTTCTGTTTTTGTGCCAGAAACATACTGATTTCATGACTGTAGCTTTGTAATATAGTGTGAAGTCAGGAAGCCTGATTGCTCCAGCTCTGTTTTTTCTTTGCTTTGGCTATTCAGGGTCTTTTGTGTTTCCATACAAATTTTGAGACTTTTTGTTCTATTTCTGTGAAAAATGCCACTGGTAATTTGATAAGGATTGCATTGAATCTGTAGATTGCCTAGTATAGTCATTTTGACAATATTGATTCTTCCAATCCACAAACGTGGTATATCTTTCCATTTTTCTATGTCTTCTTTGATTTCTTTCATCAGCATCATATAGTTTTCAGAGTACAGGTATTTTGTCTCCTTACGGTAGGTTTATTCCAGGGTATTTTATTCTTTTTGAAGCAATGGTAAATGGAATTGCTTCTTAAATTTCTCGTCCTGATCTTTTGTTGTTAGTGTATAGAAATACAACAGATTTCTGTGTATTAAGTTTGTAACCTGCAACTTTACCAAAGTCATTGATGAGTTCTAGTAGTTTCCTGGTAGTGTCTTTAGGATCTTCTATGTATAGTATCATGTTATCTGCAAACAGTGACAATTTAACTTCTTCTTTTTCAATTTGGATTACCTTTATTTCTTTTTCTCCTCTTATTACTGTAGCTAGGACTTCCAAAACTATGTTGAGTAAAAGTGGTGAGAGTGGACATCCTTGTCTTGTTCCAGATCTTAGAGGGAATGCTTCCAGCTTTTCACCATAGAGTATGATGCTAGATGTAGGTTTGTCATGTATGGTCTTTATTATGTTGAGGTATGTAGACTCTATGCTCACTTTCTGGAGAGTTTTTTTTATTATTATAAATGGGTGCTGGATTTTGTCAAAAGCTTTTTCTGCATCTATTGAGATGATCATATGGTTTTTATTCTTCAGTGTTTTGATGTCCTGTATCACATTGATTGATTTGCAGATGTTGAAAAATCCTTGCATCCCTGGGATGAATCCCACTTGATCATGGTATATGATCTTTTTAATGTATTGTTGGATATGGATTGCTAGTATTTTGTTGAGGATTTTTGCATCTATTCATCAGTGATATTGGCCTGTAATTTTCTTTTTGGTGGTATCTTTGGCTTTGGTATCTGGTCGATGGTGGTCTCATAAAATGAACTGGGAAGTTTCTTCCCTCTGTGACTTTTTGGAAAAAGTTTCAGAAGTGGTGCACTTGAGAAGAATGTGTAGTCTGCTGCTTTTGTATGGAAATGAAGTGAAGTGAAAGTTACTCAGTTGTGTCCAACTCTTTATAATCGCATAGACTATAGCCTGCCTGGCTCCTCTGTCCATGGGTGTTCTCCAGGCAAGGATACTGGAGTGGGTTGCCATGACCTCCTCCAGGGAATCTTCCCAATCCAGGGATCAAACTCAGGTCTCCACATTTCAGGCAGATTCTTTACCAACTGAGGGAAGACTAAGAATACTGGAGTGGGTAGACTGTCCCTTCTCCAGGGGATCTTCCTGACCCATGAATTGAACCAGGATCTTCTGCTTTGCTGCTGCTGCTAAGTTGATTCAGTCATGTCCAACCCTGTGCGACCCCATAGATGGCAGCCCACCAGGCTCCCCTGTCCCTGGGTTTCTCAAGGCAAGAACACTGGAGTGGGTTGCCATTTCCTTCTCCAATGCATGAAAGTGAAAAGTGAAAGTGAAGTCGCTCAATCGTGTCTGACTCTTAGCGACCCCGTGGACTGCAGCTTACCAGGCTCCTCCATCCATGGGATTTTCCAGGCAGATGGATTCTTTTTTTTTTTTTTTTTTTTTCAGGCAGAGGGATTCTTTACCAACTGAGCTTCTGGGGAAGCCCATCTTTTGCATGGAATGCTCTATAAATATCAGTTAAGTCCATCTCATCTCTCATTTAAAGTCTACATTTCCCTGTTGATTTTATGTATGGATGATCTGTTCATTGATGAAAGTGGGGTATCAAAGTACCCTACTATTATTATGTCACTGTCAATTTCTACCTTTATGTATGTTAATATTTGCCTTACATATTGAGGTGCTCCTATGTTGGGTACATATATATTTATAATTGTTATATCTTCTTGAATTGAACCCTTGATCATTATGTAGTGTCCTTCTGTCTCTTATAAAAGCATTTGTTTTAAAGTCTTTTTTGTCTGATAGGAGTGTTGCTACTCCAGCTTTCTTATGATTTCCATTTGTATGAAATACCTTCTCCCATTCCCTTACTTTCAGTCTGAAAGTGTCCATAGGTCTGAAGTGGGTCTTTTGTAGACAACATATATATATCTAGGTCTTGTTTTTGTATCCACCTAGCCAGTCTATGTCTTTTGGTTGGTGCATTTAATCCATTTACATTTAAGGTAATTATTGATGTGTATGATCCCCTTGTGCAGATCATAATGACTTATTATGACTGTGTGGATCATAATAAACTGTGGAAAGCTCTTAAAGAGATGGGAATAGCAGGCGATTCTATCTGTCTCCTGAGAAACCTGTACGTGGGTCAAGAAGTAACAGTTAAAACCCTGTATGGAACAACTGATTGGTTCGAGATTGAGAAGGAGTATGACAGGGCTGTCTGCTGTCACCCTGTTTGTTCAAGCTGTACACTGAGCACATCATGAGAAATGCCAGGCTTGATGAGTTACAGGCTGGAATCAAGATAGGTGGGAGAAACATCAACAACCTCAGACATGCATATAATACCAATCTAATGGCAGGAAATGAAGAGGAACTGAAGACCCTCTTGATGAGGGTGAAGGAGGAGAGTGAAAAGAGCTGGCTTAAAACTAAATATTAAAAAAACTAAGATCATGGCATCTTGCCCCATTACTTCATGTCAAATAGAGGGTTAAAAGGTAGAAGTAGTGACAGATTTCATTTTCTTGGGCTCTAAAATCACTGCAGATGGTGACTGCAGCCATGAAATCAGAAAATGCTTGCTTCTTGGCAGGAAAGCTATGACAAACCTAGACAGTGTGTTGAAAAGCAGAGACATTACTCTGCCAACAAAGGTCCATATAGTCAAGGCTATGGTCTTCTCAGTGGTCATGTATGGTTGTGAGAGCTGGACTGTAAAGAAGGCAGATCACTGAAGAACTCATGCCTTTGAATTACAGAGGTTCTGGAAAAGACTCCTGAGAGCCCCTTTGAACAGCAGAGATGAAAGCATTCAATCTTGAGGGAAATCAACCCTGAATACTCACTGAAAGAACTGATGCTGAAGCTGAAACTCCAGTATTTTGGTCATTTGATGTGAACAGCTGACTCATTGGAAAAGCCCCTGATGCTGGGAAAGATTGATGGCAGAAGAAGAGGGTGTCAGAGGATGAGATGGCCGGATGGTATCACCAATGCAATGGACATGAACTTAGGCAAATTTCGGGAGATGGTGAGGGCCAGAGAGTCAGAGCATGCTGCAGTCCATGGGGTCACAAAGAGATGAACATGACTGGGCGACTGAACTTCATGATCCTCTCACCATCTTGTTAATTGTTTTGGGTTTATTTTTGTAGATCTTTTCCTTCTCTTATGTTTCTTGCCTAGAAAAGTTCATTTAGCATATGTTGTAAGACTGGTTTTGTGGTGCTGAATTCTCTTAACTTTTGCTTATCTTGAAAGCTTTTGATTTCACCATCAAACCTGAAGGACAGTTGTTGGGTAGAGTATTCTTGGTTATAGGTTCTTCCTTTTCATCACTTGGAATATATTATGCCATTCCCTTCTGTCCTGTAGAGTTTCTGTTGAGAAATTGGCTAATAACCTTATGAGACTTTCCTTGTATGTTATTTGTCTTTTTTCCCTTGTTGCTTTTACTATTTTATCTCTGTGTTTAATTTTTGTCAGTTTGATTACTATTTGTCTCAGAGTGTTCCTCCTTGGGTTTATTCTGCCTGGGACTCTCTGTGCTTCCTGGACTTGGTTGACTATTTCCGTTCCCATGTTCAGGAAGCTTTCAGCTATTATCTCTTCAAATATTTTCTCATGTCCTTTCTCTCTCTTCTTCTTCTTCTGGGACCCCTATAATGCAAATATTGGTGTCTTGAATGTTTCCCCAGAGGTCTCTTATGCTGTCCTCATTTCTTTTCGTTCTTTTTTCTGTATTCTGTTTTGCAGCATTTATTTCCACCATTTTGTCTTCCAGGTCACTTATTCATTCTTCTGCCTCAGTTATTCTGCTATTGATTCCTTCTAATGTATCATCCATCTCTATTTGTTTGTTCTTTAGTTGTTCTAGGTCTTTGGAAAATATATTTTGCATCTTCTCCATTCGTTTTCTAAGATTCTGGATCATCTTCACTATGATTATTCTGAATTCTTTTTCTGGGAAATTGCCTATCTCCATTTCATTTAGTTGTTTTTCTGGGGATTTGTCTTGTTCCTTCATCTGGGACATACTCCTTTGTTTTCATCTTGGTTAGCTTTCTGTAAGTGTGGTATTAGCTCTAGAGGCTGCTGGAGTTGTAGTTATTTCTTCTGTCTGCCCTTTAAGTTAAGTTAAGTTAAGTTGCTCTGTCAGTCATGTCCGACTCTTTGAGACCCCGTGGACTGTAGCCCACCAGGCTCCTCTGCCCATGGGATTCTCCAGTCAAGAATACTGGAGTGGGTTGCCATTTGCCCTTTGGTGGATGAGAATAAGAGGCTTGTGCAAGCTTCCTGCTGTGAGGGACTGGCTGTGCGGAAAACTGGGTCTTGCTCTGGTGGGCAGGGCCTTGCTCAGTAAAACTTTAACACAATTGTCAGCTGATGGGTGGGGCTGTCTCCCTCCCTGTTAGTTGTTTGGAGTCTACAGGCTCTATGGTAGGGCTATTGGTGACCTAAAAGAGGACTTATGCCAAGGCACATCTCCCAGGACTGCTGTACCAGTGCCCCTGTCCCTGTGTTGGGCCACTGTCAACCCACGCCTTTGTTGGAGACCCTCAAACACTCCCAGGTAGGTCTGGCTCAGTCTTTTGTGGAGTCAGTATTCTTTTCTCCTGGATCCTAGTGCACACAATGTTTTATTTATGTTACGTTAAGAGTGGAGGCTTTGTTCTCCCCAGTCCTGTGGAGGTCCTGTAATCAAATCCTGCTAGTCTTCAAAGTCAGATTCCCTGGGGATTCCCAGTTCCTTGGACAGATCCCTGGGCTTGGGAGCCTGATGTGAGGCCTAGAACCTTCACAACAGTGCAAGAACTTCCTTGGTATTATTGTTCTCAAGTTGTGGGTCACTCACTTGGTGGGTACAGGGTTTGATTTTATGGTGACTGTTACCCCTCCTACCATTTTGTTGCGGTTTCTCCTTTGTCCTTGGATGTGGGGTATCTTTTTTTGGTGGGTTTCAGTGGTTGATGAGAGCTTCCCTGGTGGCTCAAATGGTAAAGTGTCTGCCTACAATGTGGGAGACCCAGGTTCAATCCCTGGGTCAAGAAGATTTCCTGGAGAAGGAAATGGCAACCCCCTCCAGTATTCTTGCCTGGAAAATCTCATAGATGGAGGAACCTGGTAGGTTACAGTCCATGGGGTCTCAAAGAGTCGCACACGACTGAGCGACTTCACTTCTTCAGTGGTTGATGGTTGTTCAACAGTTAATTGTGATTTGGGGGCTCTGGTAGAAGATGAGTGCACATCCTTTTACGCTGCCGTCTTGAACCAGTCTCCTGCATACGTGACGTTTTGTGTGTGCAGGATCACATCTCTCACTTATGTCAAATACTGACTGAGTTGCTTCACAATGATGAGTGTAGAACTCATTCCTTACTCCAAATGTTGAACAAATATGCATGGATTGATCCCAGCTAAGAGCCTGTTAATGGAAGCTTGTGTGTCCAATGCACAGTGAGGCCAAACAAGCTGAAATGTCAGAGTTTGGAGCAAGGCCAGGCAAGGAGACAAGTGGTTCATGCCCTAAAACTGCCAAAGTCCCCAAAGGGTTTCCACAACACAATTTAAAAAGCCAGGTGAGGAAAAAGATGTCTCAGGGTCTGTGATCAGCTTGTGCACAATTCTCTTGATTGGCTGATGGTGAGGTAGCAGGTTGGTGTCACAGGGGTTAACATGATCAGTTCTTAGGCTCCAGGAGGTCTGGGGCTATGTGCTGATGGCTTTCAAGTAGTAACAGCTTCCATTTGTTAGAGTTGTTTTTGTTGTTCAGTCGCTAAATCATGTCCTACTTTAACTCAAGTCTCCTGGAGTTTGCTCAGATTTATGTTCATTGAGTCAGTGATGTTATCTAAGGATCTCATCCTCTGCCACTCCCTTTTCCTTTTGCTTCCAATCTTTCCCAGAAAGAGGGTCTTTTCCAATGAGTCAGCTCTTCCCATCAGGTAGCCAAAGTATTAGAACTTCAGCTTCAGCATCAATCCTTCCAATGAATATTCAGCACTGATTTCCTTTAGGATTGACTGGTTTATTGGAAAGGCGGAGGTTTTTTTTTTTTTTAATATCTGCAAAACAGCTTAGGAACTGTGCATCAAATACTATTATCTAGGTACTTCAGAGAGGAGCTAAAGCAGAGGATATGAGAGAAGGCTTGTCCTTAGAATGTCCCATGGTGTCCTGCCTGGTTATAATTATCCTCTTTTTCTTTGATACTCCTTAATCTTGAGGAGAACACGTGTTGAATAAGAAAATGAATAAAGGTTCAGGTGAGAAGGTTAATCGTTGACAGAGGTACCCACAGAGTCCTGCTCGGTTACAAGACCATGCTAGGCCCTGCATCCATTAAGAGAAATGAGACACAATACTTGTCCTCAAGGAGCTAATAGCTAGTGAAACAAACATGAGCATGACAAGCGATTCAATGCGATTTGGCAATTATAGAGGTGACACTGGATGCTTTCCCAGGTGATTCAGGTAAAAGGTATAAATGGATTGTGTGTGTGTGCTCAGCCACTCAGTCGTGTCTGACTCTGTGTGACCCCCATGAACTGTAACCCACCAGGGCTCTTCTGTCCATGAAATTTTTCAGGCAAGAATGCTGGAGTGGATTGCCATTTCCTACTCCATAAATAGGTTAAGAAAGAGATAAGACAAAACTAGAAAGACAGAAAGCCATGAGGCCAAATGAGGGGATGGCACTTAAACTCTTAGGCCTTGGTTTGGACAGCTGGTTTTTTCTAGGCACCTTCCTTAGGGTGACTAATCAATAAGAAATGACTTGCTGTGATCTGAACCAGTAAAGGAATTACACATCCTTCGTATTACTTAGATCATTTTTATCTTTTGTTGTGACTTTGTATCACATGAGAATAAGCATTCAAGAAGATTTACACAGGTTAATTTTTAAAATATAGAGAAGGTTGTCTTTTATTCTAGGTTGGATCAATCACAGGCATTCAGGGATATTAAATGGGCTTTATTATCTAGCTTGGCTTGAATGCTGGTGCAATTATTTCCTACCACTCTTAGAGTTCTAAATGTTTATTGTTTTTGTCATCTCTTGCTTGCTTTTGTTTATCACTTTTCCTTATGTGAGCTTCCTTCCTCAGACTTCCTTCTATGGTTTAACTTTACTGTGATCAAAAGGACACATTTTTCCAATACACCTGCCCGTTTTTACCTAATCCCTGTCCCTTTCTGAGTCTTGGCCTTGGGCTGAGCCAAAAAATAGACTCTGATATCAGGGGCAGTGGCTGTTAAAAAAAGTCTTTTCAAAAGAGCAAACAAAGAAAAGAGTAGCCAGGCCCTGAAATGTAAAGCTGCAGTTACAGCCACTGAACAAGGGCTTTTGCATCCTTTATTCTGCCTCTTCTTGGCTGAGAACTCACAGTAGTTGTCCTAAAGTTTCCCCTAGAGCATAAGTGATGAGAAATCTAGACCTGGAAGTATCAGCTTTGGCGCAGGAAAACAAAGGCAACGTTCTCCCCAAATTGTGAGTTTCCTTGGGGTTTCAGGGTTGGAAAAGCCCTTGCTTGGACAGGCTGATCCTATGTCTGCTATTATACTAATTCAATGTTTAGGCTTTGACTTGGACACAGTTCCCACCCCCTGCACCCGTATGTTGTGGTTTTTCTTTTCTCTGTGTTGTGGTTGCTAGGCAATATAAAACAAAAATGTATTTGAATTCCTCTGTGAGAGGAAAACTTTAATGCTGCTTTTATCTCCTCTAATTCAAGTGACAAATACACTTTTACAGGATTCAGTGTAATTGAGCAATTTATTCTAGGGTTTACTGATAACTGAGCCAGTGAGACTATGATAAGGCGGGGGGTTTGGGGAGGATGTTGTAACAGGTCCCTATGAATAAGTCAAGGCTTGATAGAGATCAGGATCCTTAGCTGCCCAGAAGGCAAAAAAGATGTAAGAAGATAGATAGGTCAGCTGTGAAAGGAAACCGATACCAAGGAAATAAGACAAGTAGAGGAAAAAGATGTGTGCTGAGGAGATGAAAAGGGAGGTGAAAACAGCCAAAAGAGGAATTGATGCCCTTGGCAAGAGGTAATGATAAGGGAACTATTTTGAGAAATTGGAGATTTTTCTGACTAGGAAATGGCCGTTGTAATTCCTGTTTTCTGGCTTTGGGGACCTGTTTGCTTTCAACATTTATCTAACTGCTCTCTGCTCAATCACATTTGAATACACATTGTCACCTTTTTAATTGGCAAAAGACCCTTTGAGCTTGTATTGGTTGCCTCGTTCATTAATGGGGTTCATAGTACCCAGAGACAGAGAGCTAAGTCAAGCTGCCACCGGCTTTCCAGTGAGGCGTGAGCTCCCATCCCAGTTCTTCCGCCCCAGCCTGCTGGTCTCTGTAAATGAGGGCAGTGATACCTGTGCAGCTTTCTGAGGATGACTGCTGAATCCTGGGAGATGGTGGGTGTTCAGTACACAGCATCTTCCCTTATTGCTTCTTATTGCTGTTTCACCTAAAGACAGGGAGCTTGACCTGATTATGCTTTAAGCCCCTTTTCACCCCTTTTCAGTTCTTATATGATTTCTCAATGATTTAATTAGATGTGAGAATGCTGAGTTGTTTGACTATACATTTCAGGCCAGAAGATATCTTCCAAATAATCTTACCTGTGTCCTTTAAAAAAATATTGTGTACAAACTATCCCAAAGCTTAAAGACTTAAAATAACTTCTATTCATTTACTATCCTAAGGGACAGCCCTTTGTTCTGGGCTCAGCTAGGTGCTTCTCCTGGTCTGGCCTGGGATCACTCATTTGGCTCCATTCATCTGGCAGCTAGATGGTGTTGCCGACTAAAAAATTAGTCACAACCTGAAAGTAGAGAGTTATTTTATTTGGGGGGGAATGTTAAGGACTCTGAGCCCTGGAGGAAGCATCTCAGTTATCTTGAGGATACTGTTCCTAGTAGTCAGGTGAGGGAGCAGGCTTAGTTTGTAACAAAGGAGGCAGGCAGTCTGAACATCAAAGACTATTGTTAAGTAAGGAAAACCAGGAATTTAGCATCCTATCTTCTTTGTATGAGAAGATGCAAGCCTCTGAGCTCACTGAATTCATTCCTTTTGTATGTACCTCAGCTATCTGGGGCCAAATCCTGTTTCTTGATTGTTTGCATCCTAATTCCTTGTTCACCACAAGGAGTGGCAAATGTGGTGAATGACTGCTCTGGCATTCCCCCAGTTCCTCAGCAATCACCGTGGGGGTGATGGCATCTGCTGGATCTCAGGCATTGCGTTCCCTTTTGGGAGCCCTCACTCACATTTGGAAGGCCAGAATCACTGATGGCTGTGACATTTCTTGCCCACCAATATAGCAGGAAATATTTCATTTCACAGTGTCCAGATGGTCTAAGAAAGTTTTGCTCACATCTCTGGCTGGGCCCTTCTCTACACATGAATGCATCCTCCAGGAGAGGTTAGCCTGGGCCTTCTTCAGACCAGAGAATCAAGATTTCTAGAGGGAGAAGGCAGAAGCTGTAAGGCTTCTTGAGGCCTAGACTCAAAAGTCTCAAATTTCTTTTTACTACATTCAGTTGGTCTAAGCAAGCATAAGGCCAGCCCAGATTCAAGAAGGCAGATGAGGGACAAAATCACTCCACAAAGGAGTACGCCTTCAGCAATGAAAGGAACTGTGCAGGCCTGCTTTGTAATCAACCTACAGTGTCACTGAATCTTTCACAGGCGAGAAAAACAAAGCCAAGAAAGTTGAATATTTGGCCAAGATCACCCGTTAGACTAGAACCTAACCCTCATTCCATGCTCTTTCTACTATCTGAGGGCAGCTCAAGAACAGGCCAGGGTTTGGTTCTCAGGGAGCAGACAAGTGGGGCCAAAGATGCTTCTCAGGGAGCAGACAAGTGGGGCCAAAGACCGCAAGATGAAGAACACATTCTCGATGGTTAGTACATAGTTAGTCATGAAAGTAGAGATGAGGACAGCTATCTGCTCAGAAAAACATGGGCAAAGAACAGTAAGTGGCAAAGGTCAGCAAGGGCACAGTGGGGGAGTATAAGGAAGAGGACAGCGGAGATGGGTTTGTTACTCAAAGATGAAAAAGGGAAAGAAATTTAACATAGAAGGAGGAACCTCGGAGGACAGACTCATTGCAGGCTCTAGAATGGAATTGAAGGCAGCACATGGCAGACTGATTCCTATGAATGAAGGAAGAGCATTTGGACTTGGAACAGAAGCCTGGGACTGCAAGAAAAGACCTGATTTCCTTTAGTCAACTTAATCAGCCTGGGGGTAGATAAATTTCATGTGTAGACAGCAGTCCCTTGTAGTATGCTGAGCCAAGCTGGGCTAATGAAGCAAAAAAGCTGCATACTGGTGATTTGTCTATATGCATGTCCTTTGTAACCTTGAGGTTATTTTCTTGGCCATAAGGTGGACTGTGTGCTTGAAATGACTGGCTGAATATATAACAAACCAAAATAGATGAGGAAGAGCCCTGTGCAGGCTGGCCATGAAATTGGTTGAATTCTACTTGCAAGCAAATATTATCTCTTAGACTGAGGCCAGTGGAAACTTAAAACAGTGTCTTTTTAAGTTTCACACATCAAGGTACCGCTGCTTTATGTTCAGACTTTTTTTTTTTTTTTGCTAGTGTTGAGCTAATTTGAAATTTTATTTTTTAAGTAAATGAATGAGTTTATAATTGGTGTGCTTTTTTAATGTAAGAAGCTCAGTCAACCTCTATAAGTATACAGATTGTATTTATTTTATAGAGCATAGGGCTTGTGGGTATATAACATTAAGGAGTTAAATTACTGACACCATGGAGAAGGAAATGGCAACCCACTCCAGTGTCCTTGCCTGGAGAATCCCAGGGATGGGGGAGCCTGGTGGGCTGCCGTCTGTGGGGTCGCACAGAGTTGGACACGACTGAAGCAACTTAGCAGCAGCAAAGTATTTAGACTTTTATGTCATTCATAGTTTCCCTTACTGGTTTATCTTTACTTAAAGGGCCAGAGCTATTTGTGTTTACTTATTTAGTAATATGTAAGCAAAACGCCATTGTTGTTGTTCAGTCGCCCAGTCATGTCCGACGTTTTGCAACCCCATGGGCTACAGCACACCAGGCCTCCCTGTCCCTCACCATCTCCTGGAGTTTGCCCAAGTTCATGTCCATTACATCAGTGATGCCATCCAGCCATCTCATCTTCTGACGCCCTCTTCTGCTTTCAATCTTTCCCAGCATCAGGGACTTTTCCAACGAGTCGGCTGTTCTCATCATCAGGTGACAAAATACTGGCACTTCATCTTGAGCATCAATTCTTCCAATGAGTGTTCAGGGTTGATTTCCTTTAGGATTGACTGGTTTGATCTCATCATTGTCCAAGGGACTCTGAGGAGTCTTCTCCAGCACCACAGTTCAAAGGCATCAATTCTTTGGCACTCTGCCTTCTTTATGGTCCAGATCTCACAACTGTATGTGACCAGTGGGAAGACCATAGCCTTGACTATATGGACCTTTGTCAGCAGAGTGCTTTTCAACAGACTGTCTAGGTCATAGCTTTGTCTTGTCATAGCTTTCCTGCCAAGAAGCAATCATCTTCTGATTTCATGGCTGTAATCACCATCTGCAATGATTTAAAGCCCAAGAAAATGAAATCTGTCACTGCTTCCACCTTTTGAAGTAATGGCCAGATGTCATGATCTTAGTTTTTTTAATATTTAGTTTAAGCTGGCTTTTTCACTCTCCTCCTTCACCCTCTTCAAGAGGTTCTTTAGTTCCTCTTCACTTTCTGTCATTAGAGTGGTATGTCTGAGGTTGTTGATGTTTCTCCCACCTGTCTTGATTCCAGCTTGTAACTCATCCAGTCCAGCATTTCTCATAATGTGCTCAGCATATAACTTAAAGAAACAGGGTGACAACAGACAGCCCTGTCATACTCCTTTCTCAATCCTGACCCAATCAGTTGTTCCATACAGGGTTCTGTTACTTCTTGACTCCCATGCAGGTTTCTTAGGAGACAGGTAAGATGATTTGGAAGTTCTTAATTCAAGTAATGCTGATCTCTAGCATGCAAGATTTTAAGCATGACCTTACTAGCATGGGAGATGAGTGCAATTGTTCAATATTTTGAATATTCTTTAATATTGCTCTTCTTGGGAACTGGAATGAGGATTGACCTGTGGCCAGTGCTAGGTCTTCCAGATTTGCTGACATATTGACTGCAACACTTTGATAGCATCATTTTTTAAGGTTTTGAATAGCTTTAATGAAATCCCATCACACCCACTAGCTTTCTTGACAGCAGTGCTTCCTAAGGCCCACCTGAATTCACACTCCAGAATGTCTGGCTCTGGGTGATGACCACAGCATTGTGGTTATCCAGGTCATTAATATCATTTTTGTACAGTTCTTCTGTGTATTCTTTCCATATCTTCTTGATTTTTTCTGCTTCTACTAAGTCTCCACCATTTCTGTCCTTTTATTGTGCCCATTTTTGGGCAAAATGTTCCCTCAGTATTTCCAATTTTCCTGAATAGGTCCCTAGTCTTTCCCCTTCTGTTGTTTTCCTCTATTTTTAAGCATTGTTCAATGATGAAGGCCTTCTTGTCTCTCTTCACTGTTCTTTGGAACTCTGCATTTAGTTGGGTGTAATTGGTTTTAGGAAAGGCAGAGGAACAAGAGATCAAACTGCCAATATCCACTGGATCATTGAAAAAGCAAGAGAGTCCCAGAAAAATATCTATTTCTGCTTTATTGACTACGTCAAAGCCTTTGACTGTGTGGATCACAATAAACTGTGGAAAATTCTGAAAGAGATGGGAATACCAGACCACCTGACCCGCCTCTTGAGAAACCTGTATACAGGTCAGGAAGCAACAGTTAGAACTGGACATGGAACAACAGACTGGTTCCAATTAGGAAAAGAAGTACATCAAGGCTGTATATTGTCACCCTGCTTATTTAACTTGTATGCAGAGTACATCATGAGAAACACTGGGCTGGAAGAAGCACAGGCTGGAATCAAGATTGCTGGGAGAAATATCAATAACCTCAGATATGCAAATGACACCACCCTTATGGCAGAAAGTGAAGAGGAGCTAAAGGGCCTTTTGATGAAAGTGAAAGAGAAGAGTGAAAAAGTTGGCTTAAAACTCAACATTCAGAAAACTAAGATCATGGCATCTGGCCCCGTCACTTCATAGGAAATAGATGTGGAAACAGTGGCTGATTTTATTTTTCTGGGCTCCAAAATCACTGCAGATGATGATTGCAGCCATGAGATTAAAAGACGCTTACTCCTTGGAAGGAAAGTTATGACCAACCTAGATAGCATATTCAAAAGCAGAGGCATTACTTTGCCAACAAAGGTCTGTCTAGTCAAGGCTATGGTTTTTCCAGTGGTCATGTATGGATGTGAGAGTTGGACTATAAAGAAAGCTGAGCACTGAAGAATTGATGCTTTTGAACTGTGGTGTTGGAGAAGACTCTTGAGAGTCCCTTGGACTGCAAGGAGATCCAACCAGTCCATACTAAAGGAGATCAGTCCTGGATGTTCATTGGAAGTGCTGATGTTGAAGCTGAAACTCCAATACTCCAGTCCCCCTGATGCAAAGAGCTGACTCATTGGAAAAGATCCTGATGCTGGGAAAGATTTAGGGCAGGAAGAGAAGGGGACGACAGAGGATGAGATGGTTGGATGGCATCACCAACTCAAAGGACATAGGTTTGGGTAGACTCCAGGAGTTGGTGATGGACAGGGTGGCCTGGCTTGCTGTGGTTCATGGGGTCGCAAAGAGTTGGACACTACTGAGCGACTGAACTGAACTGAACTAAACCTTTCCCCTTCTCCCTTGCTTTTCACTTCTCATCTTTCTTCAACTGTTTGTCAAGCCTCTTCAGATAACCACTTTGCCTTCTTGCTTTTCTTTTCTTTGGTATGGTTTTGTTCACTGCCTCCTGTACAATATTACAACCTCTGTCCATAGTTCTTCAGGTACACTGTTTTCTAGATCTAATCCCTTGACTCTGTTCATCACCTCCACTGCATATTCATAAGGGATTTGATTTAAGTCATACCTGGCTGGTCTAGTGGTTTCCCCCGCTTTCTTTAGTTTAAGCCTGAATTTGGCCATGAGAAGATGATGATCTGAACCATAGTCAACTCCAGGTAGATGCAGCTTCTCCAAGTACAAAGAATGCAATCAATTTGATTTTGGTATTGATCATTTGGTGATGTCCATGTGTAAAGTTGTCTCTTGTGTTGTTGAAAAAGGGTCTTTGTTATGACCAGTGCATTCTCTGGCAGAATTCAGTTAATTAAGAATTAATTAATTCAGAATAAAACTACTATCTTACCCTTGAATTTTCTCACTCTTGGTTGTACATGTTCACCCACTTTCCTGACAACGTAGGAATACTTCTGATTTAAAAGCCACTGGATTTCTTCAAAATCATGCCCTTTCATTTATCTACATGTAACCACTATCCACATTTCATTTCTTATTCTTTTAGAGACAAATATTAGCATAAACTTACAGATTAATTATGTTTTAACCTACTCTAAACCTTGAGAGAGAATGAGGTTTATATGGCTCAACATTCAAATTTTAATTAGAATTTTAAAAACCTAGGGAAAATAAGTTTTCTCACATTACAGTGAAAAACTCTGAGACATTGATTTAGAAATTGATGAAATGTACAATTGCCAAAACACAAAATATAGTTAGTAAACAGACATATGGGAAAGTGTTCAAAATGTAGCTTTTTTTAAGATGAGAAAAAAATTCTTAAAAGAAAAAATAGCTGCCCACATTTTAAATTGAAAGTATGAAATTTAGGAAGTAAAAATAATCAAAATAGGAGATCAGCCCTGGGTGTCCTTTGGAAGGACTGACGCTAAAGCTGAAACTCCAGTACTTTGGCCAACTCATGTGAAGAGTTGACTCATTGGAAAAGACTCTGATGCTGGGAGGGATTGGAGGCAGGAGGAAAAGGGGACGACAGAGGATGAGATGACTGGATGGCATCACCGACTCGATGGACGCGAGTTTGAGTGAACTTCAGGAGGTGGTGATGGACAGGGAGGCCTGGCGTGCTGCAGTTCATGGGGTCACAAAGAGTCGGACATGACTGAGCAACCGAACTGAACTGAACTGAGTCTTCCAAGGATGACCACTAGTAGTCTTACATGTTGCTGGCATGAGTAATATTGCTGCAGCCATTTTGAAAAAAATAAAAATAAAGAGTCATAAACACACTTTGACTTTTTGATCCCATAATTCTACTTCAGCACCTGTCAGGGCACTATGAAAATAGAAAATGTGCAGTGATGTTCATTAAGCAGTATTTATAAGGAAAATAACAATGTTCTATACCAGAGGAATAGAAAATAAATTATAGAAATCATAGTAGTTTGAATATTATGCAAATATTTAATGGTTGCTCCAAAAATAAGTAATGTTGAAGGTATTTTATATATAATTTTTGAAGATTATATATGTATTATCTGAAGAATGACTTCTACACGCCTATGGAAATTAGAAATTGAGGAATCTTTCTTGATATGTCTGTGTCCATAACCTTCCAAGGTCACGTAATCATTTGGTTGACAGTTTCACCCACTTAGTAGCTCTGAGTACTTTCTACTTTCATTCTACTTCACCACCACTCTCCTTGTCCAAGTAAACAGGGTCTCTCTCTCCTCACCCCTGTAAGTACCCTGACCACTCTCTCCTGTTCCCCACTGGAATCTTTTCTCCACCTGCTGCTAGAATGATGTTTTTTAAAAAAAATTTATTGAGGTGTAATTGACATTATTCATTAATGTAAAAAGCCTTTAAAATTATTTTACAGCATTAATTTCAGGTGTATAAAATAATGATTCAATATTTGTATAAATTGTGAAATGATCATCACAATAAATCTAGTTAACAACTATCGCTACACATAGTTATAAGCTTTCTTTTCTTTTGATGAGGACTTTTAAGATCTCTACTCTTAGCAACTTCGAAATATTCAGTACAGTATTAATAACTATTGTCACCATACTGTACATTACATCCACATGACATAATTATTTTATAACTAGAATTTTGTAACTTTTGACCTCCTTCATCCATTTGTCCCACCCCGCACCCTCCCCCCACCTCTGACAATCACCAATCTGTTCTCTGTATCTATCAACTTAGTTTTGTTGTTTAAATTTCACACACAAGTGAGGTCATATAGTATTAGTCTTTCTCTGACTTATTTCACTTAGCATAATGCCCTCAAGGTCCATCCATGTCGTAGTAAATGGCGAGATTTTATCAAGATTTCATTCTTTTTATGGCTGTGTGTATGAAGTCACATCTTCTTTATCCATTCATTCATCGACGGACACTTAGGTTGTTCTCTGTCTTAGTTATTGAAAATAATGCTGCAATGAATACAGGAATGCATATACCTTTTCAAATTAGTGTCCTCACTTTCCCAGAAGTGGAATTGCTGGATCACATAGGAGTTCTATTTTTAATTTTTTGAGGAACTTTTATATTGTCTCCAGAGTGGCTGCACCAACTGTGTTCCCACACATAGTGCATTGAGGGTTCCCTTTTCTCCATATCTTCGCCAACGTGTCATTTCTTATTTTGGTAATAGCCCTTCAGACAGGTAAGAAGTGGTTTTATTTGCATTTCTCTGATAATTTGTGGTATTGAGTATCTCTTCATGTGCCTGTTGGCCATCTGTATGTCTTTTTTGGAAAAATATCTGCTCAGATCCTCTACCCAAATCATATACTTTGCTTTTTTTGCTGTTGGGTTTTACGCATGGTTTGTGTATTTTGGTAATTAACCCCTATCAAATAATATGATTTGCAAATATCCCACCCCCACCCCCATCCAGTAGGTTGCCTCTTCATTTTGTTGGATTCCTTTTTAGTCTAGGATGATCTTTTTTTTTTTTGGCTGCACTGAGTTTTCACTGTGGTGTGTGTGTGGACTCCTCATTGTGCCATGTGAACTTTACCTAGTTTCAGTGCGCAGACTTCTCTCGTTGCAGAGCACAGTCTAGAGCACACAGGCTCAGTAGTGGTGGCATGAGAGCCCTCTGGCTGCTGCTCACAGGCTTAGTTGCTCTGTGGCATGTGAGATCTTAGTCCCCCAGCCAGGACTGAACCTGTGGCCCCTGCACTGGAGGGCAGACTCCCAACCACCAGACCACCAGGTAAATCTTTTTAAAGTACAAATCTGGGGACTTCCCTAGTGGCTCAGTGGTAAAGAATCTGCCTGCCAATGCAGAAGACACAGGTTCATTCCCTGACCCAGGCAGATCCCATGTGCCACAGAGCAAGTAAGCCCATGCGCTGCAACTGCTGAGCCCGTGTGCTGCAACTAGAGAATAGCCCCCACTCTCCACTAGTCGAGAAAAAAGCCTGTCCAGCAACAATGACCCAGCACAGCAAAAAGTCAATCAATCAATAAAATAAAACTAAAGTACAAACCTGTTGTGTCATGCTCCTTCCCTGTCATTCATGCTTTATCACTGCTCCAGGACTAATGGTCAAACTGATTAACCCAACCCTCAAGTTTGCATGATCTAGCAGCTACCTTTCTGCTCTCCCTTTTCAGTTCAGTTCAGTTCAGTCACTCAGTCGTGTCCAAATCTTTGCAACCTCATGAATTGCAGCACGCCAGGCCTCCCTGTCCATCATCAACTCCCGGAGTTCACCCAAACTCATGTCCATCAAGTCAGTGATGCCATCCAGCCATCTCATCCTCTGTCATCCCCTTCTCTTCCTGCCCCCAATCCCTCCCAGCATCAGAGTCTTTTCCAATGAGTCAGCTCTTCGCATGAGGTGGCCAAAGTACTGGAGTTTCAGCTTTAGCATCAGTCCTTCCAAAGAACACCCAGGACTGATCTCCTTTAGTATGGACTGGTTGGATCTCCTTGCAGTCCAAGTGACTCTCAAGAGTCTTCTCCAACACCACAGTTCAAAAGCATCAATTCTTCAGTGCTCAGCTTTCTTTATAGTCTGACTCTCACATCCATACATGACCACTGGAAAGACCATAGCCTTGACTAGATGGACCTTTGTTGGCAAAGTAACGTCTCTGCTTTTGCATATGCTATCTAGGTTGGTCATAACTTTCCTTCCAAGGAGTAAGCGTCTTTTAATTTCATGGCTGCAATCACCATCTGCACTGGTTTTGGAGCCCAGAAAAATAAAGTCTGACACTGTTTCCACTGTTTCCAATTCTATTTCCTATGAAGTGATGGGACCAGATGCCATGATCTTCGTTTTCTGAATGTTGAGTTTTAAGCCAACTTTTTCACTCTTCTCTTTCACTTTCATCAAAAGGCCCTTTAGCTCCTCTTCACTTTCTGCCATAAGGGTGGTGTCATCTGCATATCTGAGGTTATTGATATTTCTCCCGGCAATCTTGATTCCAGCCTGTGCTTCTTCCAGCCCAGCATTTCTCATGATGTACTTTGCATATAAGTTAACACGCACTGGTCATAGCTCTCCCCTTTAGTTAGTCTTATTTTCCACCTCCACATTCCAGCCAGGCCAGCCTTGTTTCAGTTCCTGGCTTCTTTCCTTGGGGGCATTTCCTCTACAGCTACTACTCTTTTGCCTGGAAAGCTCTGTCCCAGAACCGTCCACCCACTACCTTTTTGCTTCATCCTTCAGGCTATATGTCATCTTCTTAAGGAAATCTTTGCTTCCGCCTCACAAAACCAGGTCCCCTTGTTATATGCTCTCATAACATCTGCTTAATTTTTTATTGTTTGCCTCCACTCCTATCCCAGCAGACTGTAAATTCCATGAGGGCAAGAACTTGACTTATTCATTGATCTTTGCCCAGAGTTCAGACATGTGTTGAATGAAGAAATCATACCACTGTTTGTTATCTTATGTTTATATCATTATTGGACTCATATCTGTCTCTTCCATTAAACAATAAGCTCTCTAGGGTAGTAGCTATATCTGCTCTGCTCACCTTTGTATCTCTGTATCTTCTCTCTAGGAGGCTTTCCACAAGTGCATATTTAATACATTTTATTACAACCATATGAGAAATGCAGAGGAAAAAAATCACATCAAAAGGGCAATACTGATTGCATTAGGATTGTGAAAATATGATTGATTTTTCTCTATCTACAAGAAAAATTATAATGGAAAATGATCATATAAATTAAAATTCACAATTAAAGAAAAATGTATTTATTGAATAAACATAATTTTATAGAAGTTAAAAGTGGACTTGATACCTGTAATTATTCTATTCTAAGAAATCAGGTGTTTATTTTTCTTTCTCTAGTGTGTCCAAATAGGTGCATTATTTTTCACATAGCTATAAGTATAGATAAAATGTTGTACTTTGTTTTTTCTGCTTCATGCTATGTCACATGCATTTTTTCAGGACACTACATTGCCGGAGTAACTTTTAGCAACTTCATACTGTTGAGTTAAATTAATGTACTTTGGGGAAGGGCCATTTCTTTAAGATCTGTTTCCTGGAGTAAAACTCACACAGAGTATTCACATAGAAGTACAGATTTCTGACTTCACTGGCCAGATGTTAAAAAGAAACATGCGGTGATGGATTTGAGTGCGAGTGTGGAATGAATGCTTGAGATGAAATTAAATGAAGTGTGACTAATTTTAAAAGACAGTCAGTGTTATATGGAGGCTTTAGAAAAAATAACAAAGTTATATTTATTGAGCTCAGTTCAGTTCAGTCACTAAGACATGTCCAATTCTTTGTGACCCCATGGACAGCAGCACGCCAGGCTTCCCTGTCCTCCACCATCTCCTGGAGTTTGCTCAGGTTCATGTCCATTGAGTTAGCAATGCAATCCAAAGTATTGGAGCTTTAGCTTCGGCATCAGTCATTCCAATGAATATTCAGGACTCATTTCCTTTAGGATTAACTGGTTTGATCTCTTTGCAGTCTAGAGGACTCTCAAGAGTCTTCTCCAGCACCATATTTCAAAAGCATCAATTCTTCAGTGCTCAACATCCTTTATGATCCAACTCTCACATCCATACATGACTACTGGGAAAAACTATAGTTTTGACTATACAGACCTTTGTTGGCAAAGTGATGTCTCTGCTTTTTAATATGGAGTCTAGGTTTGTCATAGCTTTCCTTTCAAGGAGCAAGCGTCTTTTAATTTCATGGCTGCAGTCACCATCTGCAGTGATTTTGAGGCCCAAGAAAATAAAGACTAGAAAGTTCCTAAGTCAGGTAGCTTAACTGTCTTCTGAAATGAGAAGGATGTGTTGAGAAATGGGCAGGGGTGCTGCTGAATGTTGTGGTCTGATCACTTGGGAGGGCACTGAGACACTAAAGGTCAGGTATAAACGTGGAATATTAGGGAATTCTCTGGGAGTCCAGTGGTTAGGGCTCAGCACTTTCACTTCCCTGGATCCAGGGTTCAGTCCCTGGTCGGGAAACTAAGATCCTGCAAGTGGTGTGGCATGGCCAAAAAGAAAAAAAAAAGTGAGACAGTAATAAATAAGGTATTGATAAGTTGACGGCAGTCAGTACTGGTTAGAAGCAGGTACTTGTGGTCTCTTAGTCTGTAAGAGTGACAGGAGTGACTATGTGTCAGAGGGGTGGCAATGGCAAAATGGAAGGGACTAATGCAAATTATGTGGACTGGATGTGATGATTGCTGCTTAATGCTTTTCAAAATACAAGTCTGGGCAGGATGGCCTCTGACTTCCCTCTTGATTATTTTATAAGATGACAGTATCATAGCCCTAAGCAGGAACCTGACTTGCAACCATTAGAGTTCACTGCCTTTAACCCCAAATTAGCCATTCTGCAGCTGTCTTGCACACCGCTTTCTTAGAGTACAGAGTCTCTAACATTTGTGCTTCACAAAGGACCCTGGATAAAGGGCAATTCTGGAGTCATAAGAAATTCTTTCCAAAGCAGCAGAATTTCCCAAGCTTGGAGCCCAACAAGAAGCCTGGCTTTTTCTTCAGAAGTTTGTCAACCTGACCCTTTGATGAAATTTATCATTAGGTTCTTCTGACTCCCCTTCCTGCTTTATTTACCTATGTACAGGACAGTCTCCCTCTGGATTAAACATCTCTCATTTCCAAACAGTTCTAGGGTCCTCCTCAAATGGAACAAATGATCTGCTTTTTTTTTTTTTTAAGTCACAACTGATGATTTAACTAAGAACTTAGAGCAGCATTTTCATTTGAAAGAAGACTAAGTAGATAAGGACAGGAGAGAAGGAAAAAGAAATAATAGCAGAATTTCAGTTCTGACATTCTGGAAATATGGGTCAGACACATTTGTGCTTTGGATGACTTTTCCTATTAAGCTCAAATCACACTTTCCCCTTACTACCGAGCATTAGCCATGCCCTCATCACAGGCTTTTGTGATTTTGTGTTTAAAGAATTCCATTATCTAAGACCATCACATTTAGCAATGTAAGCTTTTCTCTATGTAAGCTTTTCTTCTTGACCACTGGATGGGCAAATAAGGACCCAAATGGCAACCCACTCTAGTAATCTTGCCTAGAAAATTCCAAGGATATTCCTGGTGGGCTCTAGTCCATGGGACTGCAAAGAGTTGAACATGACTAAGCAACCAAGAACTGCTGCTTACATCTGTTATAGGACCTGTTGCATAAACATTGCTCAATAAACATCTGATTGTCAACAAACAAATGAATGAGTAAACAGAACTAGAATATTCTAGTTTCTCCATGTCATTAAAATATCTATCAATCAGTTGCATTATTAGGTCAGGTTTGCACAATGCTCAACCCACAATGTCCTCAGCAACTTGATTATTTCAACTACTAGGAAAAACTTTTAGATTGTCATTGTGTTTAGATGATTACAGTCAAACTATATACATGGTAGGGTAGTGAAAAGGAAACTCCAGCTAGAGCCAATTTGCCCCTGGACTTACAGGTTATGCAACTCCTCCACCAGGTAAAGTTTGACCCATCACATGAGTTTGCACTTCATGTGAAGAAATTTAAAGCGTGTGTATTTTTGTTTTATTTCAGCAAACTCCAGAAGACAAAGAGGGATATCAGATGGCTTCAAGGAGTGACTGGTGAATGGTTTGAAGAAATTCAAAGGAAAAAGTTTTGTAATGAAACAGATGTTAGCCAAATGTTAAAACAACCGCTTACACATAGGCTGAGAAAGGGGATGGCAGAAAATGGTGAGACCTTATGGCTCTTCATTGTAGATAAGGGTTCAATGGGATCTCCAATTTAACCAATCTGTGTTTAGGACTATTTTAAAATTATAAGGGACAAAAAGTTCACAATAAAAAGAGTGAACTGAAAATGTACCGTGATGTCTTGGGCGGGGTGGGGGGGGGGTGTTTTTATAGTCATGCAAGATAGCACAGTGGTTAAGAACATAGACATCAATATCAAAAAGGGCTAGATTCAAATATCCACTCTCTCTCTCTACTCTCTATTCTATCAGAATTCATGTGACTCTCTTTAAGCCTCAGTTTTCACATCTTTAAATGGGTATGATCATCATATGGTGGTTGTTGAGAATTAAATAAAATAACATGTATAAAGTACTGAGTCCTAACATGGTAAGCATTTAAATAAATGGAATGATGGTGCAGAAGGAGGGGGAGACAAAGGAGGGGAGGAAAAGGAGAACAGAGAATGAGGAGAGCAGGTGGTAGAGATGCTTCCACCCTTTTGGTACTTTGGTAACTTAAACGCCATAAATGAGTGCAAACAAATGTCTTCCGTAGACATTCTAACTTTGTAACTACCAGCATGTCAGCATGTCTTAAGTATTACAGTATGATGGACTTGATATATGTAGCTCTGGAGAAAAGGAAAGATATATCCATTTAAATGAGGAGTTCCAAAGAATAACAAGCAGAGATAAGAAAGCCTTCCTAAGTTATCATTGAAAAGAAATAGAGAAAAACAATACAATGAGGAAGATTAGAGATCTCTTCAAAAAACTTAGAGAGACCAAGGGAAGGTTTAATGCAAAGATGGGCACAAGAGGAGTTCCCTGGTGGTCCAGTGGTTAAAAATCTGCCTGTCAGTGCAGGGGACGCAGGTTTGATCCTTGGTCCAGGAAGATTCAGATGCAGCAGGGCATCTAAAGCCCATGCATCACAACTACTGACCCCGTGTGTTGCAACTACTGAAGCCTTGATCACCCAAGAGCCCGTGCTCTGCAAGAAAAGCCACCGCAGTGAGAAACTCGTGCACCACCACAAGAGAGTAGCCCCTGCTCACCGCAACTAGAGAACAGTCCATGCACCAGCGAAGACCCAGCACAGCCAGAAATAAATAAACACTTAAAAAAAAAAATATGGGCACAATAAAGGACAGAAACAGTATGGACCTAACAGAAGCAGAAGGTATTAAGAAGAGGTGGCAAGAATACACAGAAGAGCTATACAAAAAAAGATCTTCATGACCAAGATAACTATGCTCATGTGATCACTCACCTAGAGCCAGACATCCTGGAATGTGAAGTCAAGTGGGCCTTGGGAAGCATCACTATGAACAAAGCTAGTGGAGGTGATGGAATTCCAGCTGAACTATTTCAAATCCCAAAAGATGATGCTATTAAAGTGCTGTACTCAATATGCCAGCAAATTTGGAAAATTCAGCAGTGGCCACAGGGCTGGAAAAGGTCAGTTTTTATTCCAATTCCAAAGAAAGGCAATGCCAACGAATGTTCAAACTACCACACAATTGCACTCATTTCACACACGAGCAAAGTAATGCTGAAAATTCTGCAAACTAGGCTTCAACAGTACGTGAACTGAGAACTTCCAGATGTTCAAGCTGGATTTAGAAAAGGTACAGTAACCAGAGATCAAATTGCCAACATCTGTTCGATCATAGAAAAAGCAAGAGAATTCCAGGAAAACATCTGCTTCATTGACTATGCTAAAGCCTTTGATTGTGTGGATCACAACCAATTGTGGAAAACTTTGAAACAGATGGGAATACCAGACCACCTTACCTGCCTCTTGAGAGATCTGTACACAAGACAAGAAGCAACAGTTAGAAACAGACATGGAACAATGCACTGGTTCCAAATTGGCAAAGGAGTACGTCATAGCTGTATATTGTCACCCTGCTTATTTCACTTATATGCAAAGTACATCATGTGAAATGCTGGGCTGGATGAATCACAAGCTAGAATCAAGATTTCTAGGAGAAATATCAATAATCTCAGCTACGCAGATGAAAGCAAAGAGCCTCTTGATGAAAGTGAAAGAGGAAAGTGAAAACCCTGGCTTAAAACTCAACATTCAAAAAACAAAGATCATGGCTTGTTGTCTCATCACTTCATGGCAAATAGGTGGGGAAACAATGGAAACAGTGACAGAATTTATTTTCTTGGGCTCCAAAATCATTGCAGATGGTGACTGCAGCCATGAAATTAAAAGACGCTTACTCCTTGCAAGAAAAGCTATGACCAACCTAGATAGCATATTAAAAAGCAAAGACATTACTTTGCTGACTAAGGTCTGTCTAGTCAAAGCTATGGTTTTTCCCGTAGTCATGTGTGGATGTGAGAGTTGGACCGTAAAGAAAGATGATCACTGAAAATTGATGCTTTTGAACTGTGGTGTTAGAGGAGGCTCTTGAGAGTCCCTTGGACTGCAAGGAGATTAAACCAATCCATCCTAAAGGAAATCAGTCCTGAATATTCATGGGAAGGACTGATGCTGAAGCTGCAGGTCCAATAGTTTGGCCACCTAATGCGAAGAACTGACACGTTAGAAAATCCCCTGATGCTGGGAAAGGTTGAAGGCAGGAGGAGAAAGGGATGACAGAGGATGAGATGGTTGGATTACTGACTTGATGGATGTGAATCTGAGCAAGCTCCAGGAGTTGGTGATGGACAGGGAAATTTGGCGTGCTGCGGTTCATGGGGTCACAAAGAATTGGACACAACTGAGCAGCTGAACTGACTGAACTGAGCTCTTGTCTTAGAATTTTTAATACTCATAAATAATACTATGTATTATCTGTACATATATTATACATATTTATGTTACATGTTTACCCACATATAAAGCATATATGTAGCAAATACATATACACAGAGATAGATTTTTGATGGGAGTAAGAAATACTCTGAAGGGTTTAATATGCTTTTCCTTTACTTTCTTTGATATGAAAAGTTATGTAGTGTCTCACGATAGTTTTAAAGCACCAAAATAAAGATTTCTAAAGGACATGGTAGTTAAGAGTGGCATGAGAATTGAATGAGGTCCCTAACAAAGTTTTGGTTTTGGTTCACCAGGGGGAAGATACATTGAGAAAGCCTCGAAGCTGGAATAGGGAGAGGGACATTCTATATTATTGTGTATTATTGAATATTGTGTATTCCACAATACATATTGAAAGACTCCCTGCTTTTTGCGAGGTTTTTTTCCCAATAAGCAGAACCGTTCATGGCACGGGAGTGCCCCTAGTTCCTGAGGTTCATTTGGGGATGAACCCCACCCCCACCCCACCACCCCAACCCAGTTCATATAGGAATGCCTGCATTTCTAGACTGCGTGGGGGGTGAAGAGAGATTAGTTCTCCAATATACTTACCTGGAAACATTTTAGTCATGCAAAATTTTTATAATTTTCATTTAGATCCTGTGGAATTACAATCATCAAGATCTAAAAATATACTCAATCAAAGAAACCCAAAATCCGTTCCTTCTCGGCTGAGCTTCAGATCATCATTTGCTTCCTTGTTCTCATTCAGAAAATCCAGAAAGGAGACTTCAAAGCTTCAGTCGCTGGGACAGACAGGGTGAGTAAACTCAGATCATGTGACAGCTCATTAGTTACCAGATCCCAGAGGCCAGCAGCCTGTTTTGTGTTCAGAATGTTTAATGTTTGTTTTTAGCATTTAATTCCAGATAGTAACAAAGGAAACAGGGCTGAGCTCTGTAAGGGACAAAGTCCTTACGAAACTTTGAAACTGGGCTTATCTGAAATCCAACTTCTAACCAATGGCACAAGTCCCAGGAGGTGGACATGGTGAATAATGGGTTAAATGTTGAGAAATAATTATTGACAGTGTTTCCACTGCTCCAAGAGCCTGGTCTATCCCCTGGTCATGAAAATGCATTTAAATCAAAACTACTCCTTCCTGGAGGAGTATGTGTGTCAGGAGAGTTGGGGCATAAAGGGTAAATGAACGTAAATCAGATGAGCAAAGAGTAGAGAAAATCTGAAGTTTGAAGCAGAGAAAAATATATTACCATCATTAAAAATACTCAGAGCAGCCATTTTTCTGTAGTTGCCTGGAAATTAAACTTAAAGTGAAGAAAGGGAAGCTTTGAGAGCAATGGAGGTATTGTTCCAGTGGATTCCCAGTTGAAAACTGTGTAAATCAGTTCGTCTTGACTCATAAGGCTGTTGGATTGTTTTGTGAAAAACAAGCTTACGTGCAATTGAGCTGACTGCTAAGTATTTTCAGCATGTCTTCCTGGTTGAAAAGCTTCCCACCCTCTTAAGGTGTTGGCTTGGCACGTGATATGTTCCTTGTGTGCCATTAAGTGTGCGCTGCAGTGCTAAGTAAAAGGTGTTGGAGGTCACTCTTGCTGAAAAACAGTAGGCAGCAAGCAGCTGGCAAGGTATGTGATGAGTCTCTGAGACTCACTCAGCTCTGTCCTCCCCTCTTAGGGGAATGGAAGGTTTTTACTTCCAGCTTTCAGCTGAGGCTGTTTTTGTCCTTGACGAAATAATGAAGAGCTGAACAAAATGTAGATTTATGTGATTGTTTCTACGAGAGTTGCTTACAAGGAAATACTCTTCAAACCGGTGAGTTGCTTTTCTTTGTAAAAAATGTTTAAAACACTAGTAATTCTCTCATTTGACAATTTAAAATTGAGGAGTATTTCCTTTATAAGAAATATTTCTTTTAAAGAGAAAAGAAATATTTTTAATATGAGGGGTGGCTGGGGTTTATGATGTAATTTGTGTTTCAGGTTATTTTCTTTAAGGCAGAGTTTTATTGTAGCTGAACAATGTAACATTAGTAAACTAGGAAAAGTTGAGGTAACCAACAAGTTAATTTCAAGCTCATATTGTAAGCTGCTGCAAAAGTGGAACAAAGAAGGTAAAAAAACAATAGTCTTCATTCTGGGCATCATGGATTTTGGTTATAGACCAAATTTTTAAAAAATGAAACTCTCACAAAATTCTGTTTAGCAACTGTTCTTCTTAAATACCAAAATGACATGTAGCTCTCTTTTAACCAGACAAACACAACATATAAAAAGGAAACAAATTTTATCCTTTAAGCATATGTTTATGTTTCACAGTTTTCAGATTTGCTGTCTTTAAATACATTTTATTTTCAAACTGTAATTGTGCTGGTTTAAAATGTAACAAATACACTGTTTTTTGCTCCTAGTAGGTTTCAGAAGATAAAGCATAAAAATAAACCCTTTTTATTTTTAAATATGAGTGTGACCTAAAGATTTGGATCTAAATCCTGAATTTGAATGTGTGTATTAGGAAAGAGGTTGTTTTTAAGGGTGTGTGGCACTTTGGTAGGACAATAAATGGTGTGTCATACATTCTGAGGGGCTCTTTATTATTTTCATTATCTTCATTATTTTTCATTCAGCAGTTCTGATCTTTTTCAAAATACAGAAGCAAGCTTCAGAATCAGACAGGAGCGGCTCCTTGCCTATAAGCACAGTGGGAGGAACTGACAAAGGCCCTGGGGGAAGCACAGTCATCCTGCGCTGGGAAGTAGTCAGGTTTCTACTTGCTGAAGCCATCAGAACTCGACATTGTCACATTCGGTCCTCTGGAGAACAAGTTAGCCAAGCAGTTTTAGAGGATCTTCTGTAAATCACAGAAAGAAGGCCAACCCCTCAAAAGCTGTAGGAACATAGTGACTTCATTAATTAACAAAAAGGCAAAAAATTTGCCATTTCTGATTCAAATATGACTACTGAAGTTTCTCCTCCCAAATTTATGTACTTCCTAATTATCCCACTTTAATCCTATTTGTAAATAATTGAACTGTACTCTCTGTGACTCTACCACAACCCCAGGAATAAAGAAATAATTTCCACTAGTGCTTTAATCATTTATTGCTAGCCAATAAATTCAAAAAAAGTATACATATACAATTGTAGCTTGGTATCTGTGGGGGATTGGTTCTGGGACCTCCTGCGGATACCAAACCCCACAGATGCTCGAGTATCTTATTAAAAATGTACAGATAGCACTCTCTATCCACAGATTCAGCCAACAGGCCCTCCATCCATGGCTAGTTGAGTCTGCAGAACCCACGGATACCGAGGGCTGACAGGATTGCATATCTTTCTCTTAACATTTCCCTGTAAGTTATGTTTTCTCGCATCTTGTTTGGGGGCATTTATTATCTGAGACATATGGTACTCAGCCCCCACCACAGAATTTCAGTAACTGCGTTGCCTTACAAATGCCTTCTACTTAGTTTAGCAAGTACCTAACAGTGTATGTCATGAACTTATAAATGCAGCTTCCCTGGCAGCCCAGTAGTATCTCCAGTTATTTTTTCTTGTTTCAGATCCCCATCATCCCACTGATTACTCCCCTCCGTGAATAGGTGGTGTGTCACCCTCTGTTCTATGAGCCAACACACTCCACCATGAAGTTATCCTGCAAGGGGGCCCCTTATCTTTGTGCCTATAAATTCTCAAAGCTGTGAAGCTACATGCCCCCAGTTCATTATGATGATTTTAGGGCGGTGCATTATTTTCCCCTCTAGTCTTCCCTTTGTTGTAGTCCCAAGGACTAGAGCAAAGAGGAACTACAAGAGAAATAGCTGATAAGGCTCATGAGTAACATGTGCAATCAAATTCAAGTTGAGCTCTTTCCTTTGAAGACCTTCACAGTGTAGCATACAGTAAGGACTCAGCACAATGCTGTGATTAGAGAGCGACAGCTGCTCTCCTGGAGTAAGGGTGTGCATGCTGACTACCCTGTCCCTTTAGGATGGTTGTTTTTACCTGAGGATGCAAAGTGTTTCGGTGGATCCATCCAGGCCCCCTAGCTGCTCTTCAGACATGCCCAAATTTGTCTGATCTATCAGAGGAGTCTAGCTGCAACCTCTGTTTACATAAGCAAAAAGTTCAAATGCAATTTTGAAAAGTTTAAAGAGCAGGTAACTTTTTCTCCCTGAATTCTGTTTTCTGTCTCTCTTTCTCTTTTCCTCCTTCTCTCTTTCCAAGTGTCCTACTATACCATCTTCCTTCTTCTTGCCAAGTACCTAGGTTTGAGTTGGAGGACACAGGAATGTAAGACACCTAGATCAAAGGAGAAGTCAGAGTAAGAAAAATCCTTCTTTGGAAATGCTCCTTCAGTGATCCCAGGTGTGGCACCCATTGTGGTGACAGGAGGGAGAAGCAGGACAAAGGGAGTGGTTCCCAGTTGATCTGGTTGATCGTTATTAGAGTTTCATCAGCACTTAAAACTAATGACAGATTACCAGGCCCCAGCCTCATGATTCTGATTCAGGTCTGAAGTGGGGCCCTTGATTTTTATTTCTCTAGGATATTCGGATGTTTGTCCAGGTTTGGAAGCTACAGCAGCAAAGCTTCCTACCCCCCACTACGGTAAGGGCCGTCAGAATTCCTGGCGTGTGATAGCTTCTCTTATTTATCAAAGTCCCACTCTGTTGGTTAGATACTGCATTTAGTTCTGGAGATAAAACCCTGAAAACAAGGCAAAGTCCTCAGCTGGAGGGCTTTAAAATCTAGCAGGGAACACCAGATGACTGTGTATAGTTGGGCAGAACTCTAGGAAGTGACAATCACATCCCAATCATCATGGATTCATATATTCATTATGGTGATTTTTGGACAAATGACAGTAAGGATCTTGAGGAAGAGATGCCTTCTGGCCTAGCTGCAACCTGAGTGACATCAGTGAATACACTGATGATTATGGTGTGATATGGTGAGTGCTATGGTGGGTGCATGGTATTCATGCCTTGAGATTATAGGAGAAGCACTTAACTCAGACTGGAGAATCAGAAGCATTCCTGGGAAAAGAGAGCCAGTGTCTGAAGGACATATCGGACTGAGCTGGGCAATTTAGAATTGGGAGGTTGTGCCAGGCAGAAAGAAATGACACAACAAAGATTCAGAAACTAGAAAAAAGCAAGAATCCATCTAGGTCACTGAGGTTCAGTGACTCAGTATAAGGTGAGACTGATAAGAGTTGGGGTGGGAGTATTTGGCAGAGGCCAGAACGTGGAAATCTTATACATGCTAAGGAGCTTGGTCTTGATCCTGTAGACAGCAGGGAGACATTCATCCCTTTCTAAGAATACCATTCTTTTCCTTATTGTATATACTGTATATGTATATATAGTTCCTTATTTTATACATATATGTATTTTATACATGTAACAGATAATATCACCCCTCTCACCAACTGACCTGAACAAGCACTAATATTTTGGTATATTTCATGCATGTGTGCATGTGGATATTGTATTTATGTTTTTCATTAAGCAGAAAAGTGACATAATGAGATACTCACTTTAGCTCAGTGGTTTGCAGTCAGGGGCAGTTTTACACCCCAAAAGGCATTTGACAATGTCTGAAGACATTTCTGGTTTCCACAGCTGAAGGGTGGGTGCTATTGGCATCTAGTGGGTAGGGGTCAGGGATGTTCCTAAACATCATATAATACATGTGATAAACCACCACACTGAAGAAATGCCAGTAGTGCCAAGGCTGAGAAACTGCTTTGTCTATAGCTGGCAGCATGGGAATATACGTGAGAGATCTTTAAGGTATGGCCTAGTAGGACTTACGAGCAAATGCTGTCTCTTGAAATCACCCAAATCCAGAGGACTTTAACCAGCATGGTTTTTGTGATGTCACTGTTGTTTTAGTCACTCTCCAAGTGGAAGCCCTTCACACCAGAAATGTACACTAACTGGAATATGTTACAGTGTTATAACATACATTTATGGCAGGTCTGGAAGTGACTGTGGAGGCTCTGGGCCTCCAAGCCTCCTGAGTCCTACACCCTGCCTGCTACCTCGACCCACAGTGGCTCCCACGGTCTCGCACGCTGTTAGGGAGCGTGCATCCTTGCCCTCACAGCACACCCTCACTCTCAGTGACACTCTCTCCCAGTTGTGCCACCTGCCGTCCTTAGGAATTCCCCTTCACTCCAAGTCAGGCTAGGGCCCTGATCAGCTGATAGAGAATGTTGAGCTGCGCAGGGACACCAGGAGGCCCACCTCTCTGCAGGACTTTGGGAAGAATCTTCACAGTCTGGCACATTCTCTTGGCTGCAGGCAAATGGAATTACTTGTCAATTCCCAGCTTCCTTGCTGTCTTACGTCTCCAGGCTTGTGCTCCTGGTGCTCTTTGGCTCTCATACCTGTTCAGCCAGCACCTTCTCTCCCCTTGCTTTCCCGGTTCATCCCGACAAGTGCTCACCAGCCTCTCTGCATTTTCATTTTACTTAAGCCTCTGTATTGCCCTTATAACACTGCGGCTTGCCTTTTGGCTCTTTATGTACCTAATCTTTCCTGTCATAAAGCCTCTTAGAGAACAGTCTCTATCTCAGTGATATTTATTTCCTTCAAAGCACTCAAAATAGTATTTAGCATGTAGAAGGCATGCAGGCTCAATAAAGACGTATGAAAAGGAAGACTACAAATAAAAGCAATATTTTAACTTCTAAATATTATTAGTATAGAGCTGGTATTTCAGAATAATATGAAAAAAATCCATATTAATTTTAATTTCTGTTTAAATTTTGAGCTAAACTATAAAATACATGTTGTTGTTTGTTGTTCAGTCACTAAGTAGTGTCCAACTCTTTGTGACCACATGAAATCCCCATGAACATCAGGGCTCCCTGTCCTTCACTATCTCCCTAAGTTTGCTCAAACTCATATCCATCGAGTCGGTGATGCCATCCAACCATCTCATCCTCTGCTGCCCCCTTCTACTGTTGCTTTCAATCTTTCCCAGCATCAAGGTCTTTCCCATTGTCAGGTCTTCACATCAGGTGGCCAAAGTATTGGAACTTCAGCTTCAGAATCAATACTTCAAATGAATACTCGGTTGATTTCCTTTAGGATCGACTGGTTTGATCTACTTGCTGTCCAAGGCACTCTCAAGAGTCTTCTCTAGCATAATCCAAAAGCATCAATTCTTCGCTGCTCAGCCTTCTTTATGGGCCAACTCTAACTTCCTTACATAACTATTAGAAAAACCATAGCTTTGACTATACGGACCTTTGTTGGCAAAGTGACATCTCTGCATTTTAATACATTGTCTCAGTTTGTCATAGCTTTTCTTCTGAGGAGCAAGCATCTTTTAATTTCATGTTTAATACATGTTGTTATCTTTTAAATGTAAAATTGTTTGGCCTCCTAGGTTTTATGCTCAGCTTTCAAGAACCATGAAGCAGGTAGGAGTTTGAATGAAGGAAAACTGCATCTTGACAGTTTTAACTAATCTGACCTAGTCTGAGTTTATTTAATTCTTAATTCCCTCTTGCTGTGCTCTTAATGAAGGAGAGGACTTGACTTCATACAAGAGCTCTGAGTCACACGAGAGTTCAGCTCAGTTCAGTCACTCAGTTGTGTCCAACTCTTTGCAACCCCATGAACCGCAGCATGCCAGGCCTCCCTGTCCATCACCAACTCCTGCAGTCCACCCAAACCCATATCCACTGAGTCGGTGATGCCATCCAACCATCTAATCCTCTGTCATACCTTTCTCCTCCTGCCCTCAATCTTTCCCAGCATCAGGGTCTTTTCCAATGAGTCAGTTCTTCACATCAGGTGGCCAAAGTATTGGAATTTCAGCTTCAACATCGGCACTTCCAATGAACACCCAGGACTGATCTCCTTTAGGATGGACTGGTTGGATCGCCTTGTAGTCCGAGGGGACTCTCAAGAGTCTTCTCCAACACCACGGTTCAAACACATCAATTCTTTGACGCTCAGCTTTCTTTATAGTCCGACTCTCACATCACATCCATACATGACCACTGGAAAAACCATTGCCTTGACTCGACGGACCTTTGTGGACAAAGTAATATCTCTGCTTGTTAATATGCTGTCTAGGTTGGTCATGACTTTCCTTACAAGAAGTAAGCATCTTTTAATTTCATGGCTGCAATCACCATCTGCACTGATTTTGGAGCCCCCCCAAATAAAGTCTGACACTGTTTCCACTGTTTCCCCATCTATTTCCCATGAAGTGATGGGACCGGATGCCATGATCTTTGTTTTCTGAATGTTGAGCTTTAAGCCAACTTTTTCACTCTCCTCTTTCACTTTCATCAAGAGGCTTTTGAGTTCCTCTTCACTTTCTGCCATAAGAGTGGTATCATCTGCATATCTGAGGTTGTTGATATTTCTCCTGGCAATCTTGATTCCAGCTTGTGCTTCTTCCAGCCCAGCATTTCTCATGATGTACTCTGTACATAAGTTAAATAAGCAGGGTGACAATATACAGCCTTGATGTACTCCTTTACCTATTTGGAACCAGTCTATTATTTCATGTCCAGTTCTAACTGTTGCTTCCTGACCTGCATACAGATTTCTCAAGAGGCAGGTCAGGTGTTCTGGTATTCCCATCTCTTGAAGAATTGTCCACAGTTTATTGTTATCCACATGGTTAAAGGCTTTGGCATAGTCAATAAAGCAGAAATAGATGTTTTTCTGAAACTGTCTTGCTTTTTCAATGATCCAGCGAATGTTGGCAATTTGATCTCTGGTTCTTCTGCCTTTTCTAAAACCAGCTTGAACATGTGGATGTTCATCGTTCACGTATTGCTGAAGCCTGGCTTGGAGAATTTTGAGCATTACTCTACTAGTTTCTATTAACTCTTACTCTGCAATTCAGGCTGCACACCCTTACTTAGGATTATAGATTTAAAAAATCAAAATTAATCTCAATTTTGGACCTAGGTCTTTAAAATTTTTCACCTTCTACTGAATTTTGGAGAAGCCATATAAATAAGTAAAAGCATAATTATTCTTCTCTAAGATGTTCTCATAATAAATAAGACTAACTTATAAAAATAAGCATCCTGAAGTCATCTTTATAAGGTTTGCCTTTTGAAAAAAATCCCCTTATTGTTGTCTGGTTCTGACTTAGTATCTCTTTAAAATAAAAATATACAGAAACTGCAAGAATAGTCTATGTGCCATACTGATCAAGGAGAGTTCTAGATTCAGTCAGCCTGTGGCCAGCTCTGAGTTCAGCCACTATGTACCTTGTACAGTGTCTTCTAATTTCTCTGCACCTCCCCCATCTGATCTGTAAAATGAGAGCTGTCACAGTATCCACTTGACAAGAGTGATGTATTTAAATGAGGTAACTTGTCTATAGAGCATACAAATACTGCCTAGCACACAGTACTCAACAAATGTAACTATTTCTGTTGTTAAGTCTTCATGCTATGTTCAAGTAAAAAGCCACTATTATGTATTTTTTCTTGGCTACCTGAGTGACAAAGATGTAAAACACTGATCCTAAGCAAGCACAAGAATATGTTTCTGAGAGATTTTTCAGCAGTGCACTGTGAAAGATCTCCCTACTAAGAATCAGAAACATATCTTCTCAAGATACGGAGATGTAATAGAAAATGTGCTATTAATTTTCCAAAAGTTAGGCATTTCTTCAAAGAAGTTATTTCAATTTTTTCCCACAGATGTGATGGCCACACACCTTCTGTGTCTGTGAAGGGAACCACTTTGGTAAGTAACCAAAGAACTAAAGGTTATGCTGAATAATTCAGAATTAATGTAATTCCTGGTTGATTACATATTTAAATAGAATTCTCCTTGGTGCAGTCTTAAATTTACCTGAGAAGCTTAGATTTCTCTTACAGAGCTCCAAGTTTCCCAATTGTGATTGTGGTACTGGAATGTTCAAACAGCAGCCTCTGCCTGAGACCTTGCCACTGTCTCTGCTATTTTACCACCTGGCAGTCCTATACAGCCCTAAAATGTTGGGCGGAGGAAGAGTTTATTTGAAAGTAGCAGAGGAATCGCAATTTGAGACATTCAGACTGTAGCAAGCTGTAGGCAAGTCTGCTGAAGGTCTATTGTTGTTTTTCAGTTGCTCAGTCATGTCTGACTGACTCTGCAACCCCATGGACTGCAGCACGCCAGGCTTCCCAGTCCTTCACCATCTCCCAGAGTTTGCTCAAACTCAGTGTCCATTGAGTCCATGATACCATCCAACCACCTCATCTTCTGTTATCCCCTTCTCCTCCAGGGTGCAGGCTGTATTTGGGCAGGGAATGTAAAAGGGGGAGAGTTCAGTTTAATTCTGTCAAAATCAAAAGCATATGGAGACCAGCTTTGAAAATTTCCAAATAAACTTGCAAACCAAGGTGGGTCTGCATAAGACCTCTTCTGGGTAAGATCATCATTTGTAGTCAAAGAGGAAGCCACTGATAGGTGAAATGCATCTGGACAGAACAAGTTCTCATGAGGGGACTGACCAAACAGGACCTCCACAATTTCTCTGTGTTCACATGTCTTTAAGATTGAGAAGCTTTGTTTTCCGTTTCTTGCTTTTTTTGCCCTCTTACATTTTGATCTACACACACCAGTGTCTTTCTGTGCAACTCATATATGTTTTGGAGATGAAAGAAAGAGTTTTGAAGGTACCTAAGAGTGCAGGAGGAAGGTAGAGGCATTTTTCAATAGGTTTTGCCCTTAGTACTAACACTTAAACCTTCTCTCTCTTCTTTTTTCAAAAAGCATGGGATAGAATTCTGGTGAGGAGTGCATATGTCTCACTTTTATTTGTCAAGTAAAGAATCTCCTGCAGAGCTCCAAGTTTCCCAGTTGTGATTGGTTTCACAAACAAAAGTGAGCCTCCTTTCTTCTTCAGAGTAATGCTACTTCTCTCTCAATAACACTGAACCCTATTTCTCTCATTTATATGCTTGAGCCCCAGTCATGACACCAGGACCAACTGTTACACTCTCATGGAGAGCTTGTTATCATCCATAGATCATTTCATAGATCATTTCATTTAATACCCAGAGGCAATCTATGAAGTAGGTATTATTATTATGCCCACTTAAAGATAAAAAAAACTGAGGTTCAGAGAATTTAAAGATCATGCTCAAAGTCACACTGATACTTGGTAGAGTCAGGATTAGAAGACCCAGGTCTCTGTAACTCTATCACCAGAAGTCAAAAATGCCTACAGCTTCATCGGTCCCAAAGCCCTGTGTGCTTATGAGCCCCTGTTGCTCTCTACCTGCAGACTCGCCTGTAACTGAGAAGTGGGCTGAACTGGCATGCATACAGCTTTGTTCTCTGAAAGAACAGAACGCTATGCCAGGAGGGCTTCCCTGGTGGCTCAGATAGTAAAGAGCCTTTCTGCAATGCAAGAGACCCAGGTTCAATCCCTGGGTTGGGAAGAGCCCCTGGAGAAGGGAATGGTTACCCATGGTAGTACTCTTGCCTGGAGAATTCCATGAACAGAGGAGCCTGGTGGGCTACAGTCCACAGGGTCACACAGAGTCAGGCACGACTGAGCACATAACACTATTCCAAGATGCTTCTGTACTCTTGGCTTTTCCTCAGAGAAGTACTCAGAGCTAACCATCCTTTCCCATTTAAGAGTGGTGGTGTCTGAAACAGGTGAGGGGCATAAAAAGAAATGCAAGCACCTAGAAGTTATAAAACAGGAGAGCTAATCTGGAGTTCTTGGGATTTCAAAGTCCAGTCTGAGGATTAGTAAGATACCCTCTTCTTTGACGCTCATAATTGCTGTTTGCCTTTAACGATTTCACTCCTCAGAACACGTCAATCTAAAAAGATAAGAACTGGGAATATAAGTGAAACTCAAGCCAATGATGTAGCTCCCAGTTAATAACTATTTAAAAAGTAAGCGAGAAAAAATAATGAAACTTGAAGACAAGTATAACATGTAGATCTCCATTATTTATCCATAAAAGTCCTATCCCCTTAAACAGAAAAGAGCTGGAAGTTGGCCAGTGATGCCACAGGGATTCTTGCCAAGACTTAAGATAATGAACTTCCTCTCATTTGGTTGGCAGCCTAGCAGGTATGGTACAAAGGGGATTCCAATATTTTATAGGAGGCTGTTTTGGATGATCCTCTGTTCAAAGAGAAGGAAGCTGCTATTTAAACATCTACATCAGCTTAAAAGAAGCCAAGGGTTTCAGAAAAACAGAATTTTTAGTGCTAGAGTATGAAAGAATTTCAATCTAAAATGGAACCAGGAGATATAAAGTGGAAAATCTCATGCATGTCCTCATAAATGCTTGATACACGTAAAACTGATAATAACATTAGAATTTTCTTAAATGATAGACACTTAGTCAGGGATTGCCTCATATCAGCCACATGAAGTTTTACTTATGGTTTCCAGGGGCATAAACAAGAAATGACCTGGATCAGGTTGGCCTTACAAAATAAGCTGAATTGAGTTTTGTTTGTATGACTGGACTGGTTTTGTCTGCTTAGGAAATTTTTAAAGCTGGTCTTCATTTGTTTTTCGTTTAAATAGACTCTAACTGGACTCTCCCACATTCTAACTGAACTTATTCCCTGTTCGGATACAGCCTGCCCCAAATCCTCAGCACACTTGCTTGTTGCTTACTATGGTTTGCATGTCCCAAATTGCAATTCTTCTGTTGTCAAATAAACTCATCTCTTAATCTTGCTTCAGCTTATGCCTTCATTTAGGATAACAAGAGAAACTTAGAAATCTTCTATCTCAGAATTCTCTTCACCTCAGGACTACTGACATTTTGGGTTGAATAATTCTTTGTTGTGGGGACTCTTGTATGTATTATAGGATGTTTAGTGGCAATCCCTGGCCTCTACCTACTAGATGCCAGTAGTTCACCTCCACTCAACTGTAACAATAAAAAATATCTCCAGAATTTTCCAAATGTTCCTTGAGGAGCAAATTTGCCCCCAGTTGAGAAGCATCTCCTTATAGGTGAGGAATACAAAATCCAAGTAGTCACCATCTCTGAGCACAGACAAACCATATGGCTCTGGCCACTTACTCACTCCTCATTTCTGAACACATGCTGGTGGTGATATGCCTACTTTGTACCCCTGGAAACATACCTCCAGTGTGGCACTATCCACACTAGGCTGGTGTGAGCTCCCTGAGGCTGGGACTGTGCCTGCTTACCTGTGTCTCCCCACTTCTTGGCATAATGTGAGTACTCCAAAACTGAAAGAAAAAATGAATATGTGGTTTTTAAGCCACAAGGTGCAATGCTAGATTTGACCTTGCAGGAAAGCAGATGCAGAATACATTCAAGAACACCTTGAAAAATTAATTTGTTGACTTTACCAAGGCATTTGGTAACATCCATGACCTTAAGCTTCAGTTTTGACAGCTGTTCTACAGGTTTGGCTGCCCTAAAAGTAGTCAGATAATCTGAGGTTACTCTGTGACAGAGATTTGTTTGTCTCATGTCAGCACTGCAAATGTTAGTAGAGTGAATTGAGGTTGGAAAAACAGCCTTATTTTGCTCAGCACGTTCTATGTACCATGTTTAAGATTGTTAACAAACCCTAAAGCCAGAATATTGAGTCTGATCTTTCGGGATACTTCTCTAACTCATTAGGCTGAGAGCACTAGCCAAAGTCCACCAGAAAATCCTCTCTAACAACAGAAGACTAGTAATGTCTAATGATAAGGAATTATTAATATTAAGTGCTAAGTACCATTCTGGGCTTCCCTGGTGGCTCAGTTGTAAAAAATTTGCCTGCCAGTGCAGGAGCTAAGGGAGACACAGATTTGGCCCCTGGGTTGGGATGATCCCCTGGAAAAGGAAATGGTAACCCACTGCAGTATTCTTGCCTGGAAAATTGCATGGACAGAGGATCCTGGCAGGCTGCAATCCATAGGGTCACAAGAGTCAGACACAACTGAATATGCACACATGCACCATTCAAAAGTGTCTTACAAGTATTAATTCATTTAATTCTCACAGCAACAGTATTATATGAGGGTTACTGTTGTTGCTGTATTCTCTTTTTTTCTCATTATTCCAAGAAAGAAAATAAGGAACAGGACAGAAAGGTTAAGCAACTTGCCCAAAGTTGTACAGCTTTTGAGGTTACTCTATGACAGAGATTTGTTTGTCTCATGTCAGGATTTGGACTTGTGTTTAACCATTGGACTTGTGTTTAACCATTATGCTTTCCTACCTAAGACATACTGTACTGAGTCCTAATATTTTAAATACTCAATGTCTGAATTTCTGTAATAATCTTCACTAAAAATCTTATATATATATATAATTTTCTTCCTTGGTATAGAAAAAAAATCAATCCACAACTGTGCATAGACAGCATGGAATGTTTAAAGCAAAGTTCCTGCTTCAGAGAGTTTACCACCTAACTGAAGACATCTACATTCATAAAGTAACAATACAAAGCAACGTAGTGGAGAAAATAGAATTAGAAATCAGACCACATGAGTGTCAATATTCAGCATCACCTTTTGTTATTCCTGTGGCTTGAGTAAGGTTCTTAACTGAGACTCAGTTTCTTCATCTGCAAAGAGGGAATGATAATCCCTATCTATAATCCCTATCTAAGTCTGTTCTAAAGATCAAACAAGAGAAAATATTTTTTAAATATATTGAAAACTGAAAAAATGAGTAGTTTTGTTCAGATAAAATATAATATAAAATGTATTGGAGGAATTCAAAAGTAGGAAATATTATTGTGGGAAGCATAGTCTTTGAATTCAGTTCGATCTCTTATATGCTGATGCTATGTTAAGTGCTCAGGATACAAAGGAGAATAGTATGCTTTCTTAGTTATTTTAGAAAGTGGACCACTTCCAAGGTCATTATTTATATGTCTGTGAATTCCTGGTTTCCTAGATCAGGGTAGAAATTAAAAAGTGTGATTTGGGGAGGAAGGATAGAAATCTAGTGATAAAGTAAAAGTAGAAAGAATGTAAACAACTTTGATATGAAATAATATGCATAATATCAGAGATACATTAAAAATACTATGGTAATTCATTCTTTCTGTGAGAACTGGAAAAGGACTCACAGAGAGGGTGATATAGGAACTAGACTGAAGGATATTTTCAGCAGAAGAAAAGAGAGAGCAAAGATCAGAAGCAGAGACACAGAGTCGTCAAAAGTGTACTTTTATTTTTTTTAAAGAACAATAAAATCAAGAGAAACTGAAAAGAAAAGTGTTTGACATTTTGTAGAACTGTGTGTAGAGAGTTTGGAACATGGGGGTTAAAGATAATTGGGGAGAAAAAGCTTAAATCAAAATTTGGAAAAGGATTTTGACACTGTTTTGCTACTTGGAGGTGTTCTGCTACTCAGAGGCCTCATCCCCTAGGCCAGGTATGGGAAATAGGCTTCATCTTTTATGATAACTCTATAGCATGAAACACTCTTTGGAGGAAAATTTGGAGTCCAAGACATCCCTGACTGAAGACCAGTGTGTGCTGTGAGCCCCAGAGGATTTACCTTTCTTAGCCATATAATTGGAGAAGGCAATGGCACCCCACTCTAGTGCTCTTGCCTGGAAAATCCCATGGATGGAGGAGCCTGGAAGGCTGCAGTCCATGGGGTCACTGAGGGTCAGACACAACTGAGCGATTCACTTTCACTTTTCACTTTCATACATTGGAGAAGGAAATGGCAACCCACTCCAGTGTTCTTGCCTGGAGAATCCCAGGGATGGTGGAGCCTGGTGAGCTGCCATCTATGGGGTTGCACAGAGTCGGACACCACTAAAGTGACTTAGCAGCAGCAGCAGCAGCAACCATATGCTAACCACAATGGTGTGATCACTCACCTAGGGCCAGACATCCTGGAATGTGAAGTCAAGTGGGCCTTAGGAAGCATCACTATGGATAAAGCTAGTGGTGGTGATGAATTCCAGCTGAACTATTTCAAATCCTAAAACATGATGCTATTAAAGTGCCACACTCAATATGCCAGCAAATTTGGAAAACTCAACAGTTGCCACAGGGCTGGAAAAGGTCAGTTTACATTCCAATCCCAAAGAAAGGCAATGTTCAAACAGCACAATTTCACTCATTTTATATGCTAGCAAAGTAATGCTGAAAATTCTCCAAGCTAGGCTTCAACTTCATGTTCAAGTACATGAACCAAGAACTTCCAGATGTTCAAGATGGATTTAGAAAAGGCAGAGGAATCAGAGATCAAATTTCCAACATCCGTTGGATCATAGAAAACATAAGAGAATTCCAGAAAAACATCTACTTCTGCTTCATTGAATACACTAAAACCTTTGACTGTCTGGATCACAACAAACTGTGGAAAATTCTGAAACAGATGGGAATACCAGACCACATTACCTGCCTCCTGAGAAATCTGTATGCAGGTCAAGAAGCAAAAGTTAAAATCAGACATGGAATAACTCACTAGTTCCAAATTGGGAAAGCAGTACGTCAATGCTGTATATCTTCACCCTCCTTATTTAACTTATATGCAAAGTATATCATGCGAAATGCCGGGCTGGATGAATCACAAGCTGGATTCAAGATTGCCAGAAGAAATATCAATAACCTCAGATACACAGATGACACCACCCTTATGACAGAAAGTGAAGAGGAACTAAAGAGCCTCTTGATGAAAGTGAAAGATAAGAGTGAAAAAGCTGGCTTAAAACTCAGCATTCAAAAAATGAAGATCATGGCATCTGGTACCATCACTTCATGGCAAATAGATGTGGAAACAATGGAAGCAGTGACAGACTATTTTCTTGGGCTCCAGAATCACTGCAGATGGTGACTGCAGCCATGAAATTAAAAGATGTCTGCTCCTTGGAAGAAAAGCTATAACAGACCTAGATAGCATATTAAAAGCAGAGACATTACTTTACCGACGAAGGTCCATCTAGTCAAAGCTATGGTTTTTCCAGTAGTCATAATGGATGTTAGAGTTGGACTATAAAGAAAGCTGAGCACTGAAGAATTGATGCTTTTGAACTGTGGTGCTGGAGAAGACTCTTGAGAGTCCTTTGGACTGCAAGGAGATCAAACCAGTCAATCGTAAAGGAAATCAATCCTGAATACTCATTGGAAGGGCTGATGCTGAAGCTGAAATTCCAATACTTTGGCCACCTGATGTGAAGAACTGACTCATTGGAAAAGACCCTGATGCTGGGAAAGAGTGAAGGCAGAAGGAGAAAGGGACGACACAGGGTGAGATGGCTGGATGGCATCACCGACTTGATGGACATGAGTTTGAGCAAGCTCCAGGAGTTGGTGATGGACAGGAAAGCCTGGTGTGCTGCAGTCCATGGAATCACAAAGAGTCAAACACAACTGAGTGACTGAACTGAACTGTGTGGGAAACATCTTTAGTATCTTGGATGAATAGGGCTGACCTTGAAGTAGATCTGGGCAGAAATCTAACCAAAAGAGGTTATATTCACAGTCTTTAAGTGGTAGAAATACTTCCCACCTAAAGAAGTTTGTCTCTTCACCTGATTGTTCAGTTCATGTATTTTTTATTTCATTATAAATTCAGTATTAAAGAATGTTATCCAGGAGGCCAGAAGGAATGTACTCCGGTCCACTTAAAGGAAATCTGAAGTTCATTTGAATGTTAAAATGACTGGGAGACAACATTGCTTACTGTCTCTTAATCAAATATATCCACTCTGCAACAAGTACCAAAACTGCAGGTTTGGGAAGAATAGACTTATAAGTTCATGGCTTAATGTTATTAGCACAAATAAAGATTTGGATGGGACTTCCCTGGTGGTCTAGTGGTTAAGAATCTGCCTTGCGATGCAGGGAACTCAGGTTCAATCCCTGGTTGCAGAACTAAAATGCTGCATACTGGGATACAATCAAGCCCAGGCATTGCAACTATTGAACTTGAGAACTCTAGAGCCCATAAACTCAACTAGAGAGTCCATGCAGCTCAATGAAGATTCCCATGTGATGCCATGAGGATACCACGTGCTACAACTAAGATCCAAGGCAGCCAAATAAATAAATCTTGAAAACTGACAGTAGGTAGGGCACAAGAGAGAACACCTTGATGCACTGTAGAGAGAAAAGTGTAACTGTAACTGATCTGATTTCTCAATTGGTTAGTTTTTGGTTTTATTATCTCCAATTGGTATATCCTATAGTTATAATGTTCTTCTAATATTTGTTTACTTCTGAATTTAATATGTGGGTTAAATTATATCCAATAGCCAATAAAATATCATTGGATTATTTCTTTCTTATTAATAAATCTCCTTTGTATGTATTAAATTATGGCTTGCCCCTAATTTAATGGGCAAGTCAATGAAATTTAAGCAGGGCTTCTTCTATAAGGAGTAACTGACCTAGATTTTGAGAAAGAAAGCAGACAAGTATAAAAATATTATACTAGATTATGGGAAATGCAAGGATTAAGAGAACCTAGGCTTTAGATTTGGACAGACCTGTGATGGAGAAGTTAAAAAGCTGGAGCTTTGGAAAGATTAGAGATTTGGTCTTAAGCATTCAAGATGAGATGAAATGTGATAGTAAATATCAAATAAGATTCAAGAGGCAGGGACTGGGTAGAAAGTGAACTGAAATCAAAGATGACAAAAACAGATGGAGAGATAGTCCATTTTCCTGGCAGGAAGAATCAATACTGTGAAAATGACTACACTACCAAATGCAGTCTACAGATTCAATGCAATCCCTATCAAATTACCAATGACATTTCCCACAGAACTAGAACAAAAATTTCACATTTCATATGGAAACACAAAAGACTGCAAATAGCCAAAAAACAGTCTTGAGAAAGAAGAATGGAGCTGGAGGAATCAACCTTCCTGACTTCAGACTATATTACAAAGCTATAGTCAAGACAGTATGGTACTGGCACAAAAAGAGAAATATAGATCAATGGAACAAGATAGAGAGCCCAGAGATAAACCCACACACCTATGGGTACCTTATTTTTGACAAAGGAGGCAAGAATATACAATGGGGAAAGATAGCCTCTTCAATAAATGGTGCTGGGAAAAATAGCTACATGCAAAATAATGAAATTAGAACACTTCTTAACACCGCAAACAAATATAAACTCAAAATGGATTAAAGACCTAAATGTAAGACCAGAAACTATAAAAACTCTAGAGGAAAACATAGGCAGAACACTCAGTGACATAAATCAAAGCTAGATCTTCCATGACCCACCTCCTAGAGTTATGGAAATAAAAACAAAAATAAACAAGTGGGACCTAATTAAACTTAAAAGCTTTTGCGCAGCAAAGGAAACTACAAACAAGGTGCAAAGACAGCCCTCAGAACGGGAGAAAATAAAGCAAAGGAAACAACGGACAATTAATTTCCAAAATATATAAGCAGTTCATACAACTCAATACCAGGAAAATAAACAACCCAATCAAAAAGTGTGAAAAAGATCTAAACAGACATTTCTCCACAGAAGACATACAGATGGCTAACAAACACATGAAAAGATGCTCAACATCACTCATTATTAGAGAGATGCAAATCAAAACTGCAATGAGATATCACCTCACACTGGTCTGAATGGCCATCATCAAAAAGTCTACAAACAATAAATGCTGGAGAAGCTGTGGAGAAAAGGGAACCCTCTTGCATTGCTGGTAGGAATGTAAATTGATACAGCCACTATGGAAGACAGTATGGAGATTCCTTATGACCCAGCAATCCCACTACTAGGCATATACCCTGGGGAAACCAAAATTGAAAATGACACATGTACCCCAATGTTCACTGCAGCACTATTTACAATAGCTAAAACATGGGAGCAACCTAGATGTCCATCAACAGATGAATGGATAAAGAAGCTGTGGTTCATATCTACAATGGAATACTTTTCAGCCATAAAAAGGAACACATTTGAGCTGGTTCTAATGAGGTGAACGAATAGAGCCTATTATACAGACTGAAGTAAGTCAGAAAGAGAAATATAAGTATTGTGTACTGATGCATATACATGAAATCTAGAAAGATGGTACTGATGCATGTATTTGCAGGGCAGCAATGGTGAAAGAGACATAAAGAACAGACAGACCGGTGGACACAGGGGGATGGGAGGAGGGAGAGGGTGAGATGTATGGAGAAAATAACATGGAAACTTACAATACCATATGTAAAATAGATAGCCAATGGGAATTTGCTGTATGACTCAGGGAACTCAATCAGGGGCTATGGGACAATCTAGAAGGGTGGGAGGGAAGGGAGGTTCGGGAGGGAGAGGACATGGATGTACCAATGGCTGATTCTTATTGATATATGACAGAACACCAAAAAATTCTGTAAAGCAATTATCCTTCAATTAAAAAAATAAAATGGCAAAAAAAAAAAAGAAAAGAAAAGAAAATGAACTAAAAATAAAGCAACTGGAATGGGAAATGGCCTTGTGGAGGAAACCATGCAGAATGAGTTAAAGTGAAGTCAGGAGTGGCACAGCCAGTGTGACAGAGGAAATGCAAATAGAATTTTGGCAAAAGGAAGTGAAGGGGTAGGAGTGGATAATTCCCCAAGGTTATAAAGACAAATTAAAACTTAAAAGAGCAATGATAGATTTAATGAAATCAAGATAAAATTTGCTAGTAAAGAAGGTAAACAGCTCTCCATCTCTACATCATTCTCCTAAGTCCTATAAAACCAGCAAAGATTTAAAATATATATACGAGGTCATGCTTTTCAGCACCTTTTTTTCAGAACTATTAATCAGTTCCTTATGTGTGTCTGGAAGGTTCTACCATTTTACATGATTTCTGTGGATGGAAAATTTTTAAAAATTTAGAATTAAAAAAAATTTTTTAATTTAAATAAATTTTAAAATTAAAAAAAAATTTTTTAAATTTCTAAATCCATCAAGTTCACAAATCTTATGATCCACTACAAGTTTCAGCTAACTGCCTCTTGATAGAAAATAGGTACAATGTTAAGAAACCTAAAATTACAGCCACTGGGCCAGACAAACAACATTCCCCACTCAAGAGAAGTCGATTTCTTTCCATTTCCCAAGAAGCTCTGTAAGATTTCTGTAGTGCTGTGTAAATTTGTAGGTATGTTTTGCAGAGACAGCCTAGATACCTTGCCTGAAAACTTATACAAAATGGAATTAATGTAAGTATGGGGAAGTTTGTGATCACTTGCAAACTGCAAAAACAACAAAACATTACAACTAGATAAATAAATGGTAGGAAAATTGATTTGCTGTCCTTAGATTAGGACTTTTAAGCTTGGGACGTTTTCGTGGGAACATGTTGGCTAAAGAAGGTCCAAAAATAATATTACATTTTCTATTTTAAAATTAGCAGGCAAAAATATACAGTCTACCTCTGGAAAGCCAACCCACTGACAGTGCAACTGTCCCCAGGCCAGCAAGCATGAGGGAGGGAAGTACTGTCCCTCCGTGGGATGGTTCACTGCTAGAGGATGAGTTCTTCCAAGGTAAGTCTCTGCACTGAATTTCCTTTGGAATTCCCAGTGCTAAAGGAAAGCAAATAATGATTACAGTTTATACTAAAATGCTCAAGCCCTTGTACTTTATTTTTGAAGTCCTCTTGTTATCCTCACCTGAAGAGGATGGGATTACATTCTATTAACAGAAATATTTTTAAAATCTTATATTTAAATATAATGTAAGTAAATATTCTTGGATCAAGGCCTGATAAATCTATGGAATGGTAATAATGTTAATATATAAACTCAAGTAAAAAGATAAAAGGATATATATTTATAAAGTTTACTATTGTTAATAGATTTTTATTGTTCCTGATTAGGGCCTAAATGCAGTGATGAAATCTAATTGTTGTTAAACTATTAACCTTGTACAATAGATAACAATAAAGACTAAAACAGATTCCAAAAGTACTATATACTCATGGATCTTATTATGTAAGCATCACTCACCTTGACATAGTTTATTTTGTATTAAAATAAACCTGGCCATATGAAACGTGAAATCTGAAATCATTCATCAGTTTCACCTTGAGGAACTAAATTTAGTTTGCACAGGCAATGACATCACCTCAGCCCTATAGTTAGGACAAGTGGTGTGGTCACTGAGAGACCTCCAGTTGGATGTTCAATCTAGGCACTTCTTTCAGTAAAATGGTTCCTGGCAGAGAACTTGCTTCAGAGAAAAAAGACCCAGAGGAAAATTTCTGTTCCAAAACAAAGGTTTTGCCTAGTAGAGGAGAGCTATTTTTCATGAAGTGAAAAAAAAAAAAAAAAAATGACTGCTCTGAAAATAAAAAGGAGAAGAACAGCAGACTTTTTCACCTTCACAGTTGTGAGTCGAATAGCAGTATTGGGATTCAAGTGTTAAGTGTGGTTATCTCTAGGAAGAAGGACTCTAGGTGATTTTATCTCTTTTGTTATACTTTCCTGTATTTTCTATTATAACAACATATTTTTGTAGTCAACAAAAGACTTTAATGAGGAAAAAATACTATGAACAAGCTGAAAGAGAAAATGGAAATCAAAGAGATTTCATTATAATTTTTTTAAAGACAGATTTATGAAGATTTTTTTTCTTTTGCCCTGCCTTATATTTTGGCATTGCTTATTTTATCTGTGGATATAGTAAGTTATTTAGGGACAGGGGAAAACTAATCTTTTTTCATTAAAGCATTAACTGGATGATTCCCTAAAGAACTCCTTAGTTACAGATATTAAATGCTCAGGATTAATTCTTTTGCTGGCTATGCAAACTTAATGGTACCAACTAACAAATAAAACGGGATAGAGAAAATCTAGAGTGGATATCAAAAACTTCTTCAATACCTGTCCTAAAATAATTGGCATATTATAAGTACATCTCACTTACATTCACTCAGATACTGATACACCTAATTTTCTCTGTCATTGAAGAGTTAAAATTACAATTTTTAACAACAAAGAGTGAAACATTTTATGTAAATCAGAAGGAAAGATTCTGTAAATGAAAAACTTCTTCAACAATTTAAATAATTTCCATAGCTTACCTCTCATGTCAGAGTTTATTTTTTAACAAACATTTCTTCAAAATACACATCTACTCATTTGTTGTAACATGAATATGATGAAATATATATTATAAGATAGGTCTTAGGGCATCTTAAAACTTTAAAAGATCTTGATTCTGTTTAAATTGTAACAGGTTTTTATTGAGGAAAAGATGTCAAATATGATTCAATAAACAATTCAAGGAAGAACCAACCAAGTGAAAATACCATGATTTATCTGAGATCACAGAGACAGTGGTCCTAGTAAACATGCGCCCTGGGTCTTGGGTTGGCCTGCTAAGTCGCTTCAGTCGTGTCCAACTCTGTGTGACCCCATAGACGGCAGCCCAGCGGGCTCCCCTATCCCTGGGATTCTCTAGGCAAGAATACTGGAGTGGGTTGCCATTTCCTTCCCCTAGGTCCTCGGAATTATAGGGAGGTCATTGGGGCCTGACTTACATACCACTCTCTGACCTTGCTACTGAGAGAAAAGTAAACATTGTTTGGCAACAGCAACATCCTTGTACCATAATGAGCTCATAGTGAAATCATCTTTAGTTCATTAAAAGAAATAATGAAAAGTGAACTTTTGTGGCACAATGATTACATGTATGGACTCAGGAAACAGGCTTCCTAGATCTACTCCCTAGCTGTATAAGCTGGGCAATTTACTTAATTTCTTCATTCCTCAGTTTCCTCACTTATAAAATGAGAATAGTAACTACTAAACTTACAAGGTTATGTGAGGATTTAATGAGTTAATCTATTTAGTGCTTAGAACTGTACCTGATAAACACATATAAATGTCTATTGGGTCACATTTTTTTCAGGGGAAGCAAGCTACCATTAGTATATTATTTGATAGTATTTCATAAACTTAACTTAAATTTTTACATATTGCTCAAATTCATCCAAATAAGTACGTTTATAAACTGGGTGCCAAATTTTTGGCAGTAATGCACAACTAAGTACAACTCACATATTATTTATAGACTTTCATTTCTTTTACAATCCCCTGATTTAAACACAGTTGGAAGCATTATAGCTACCTAGTGACACAAAAGATGCACTAAAAGAAATCATGATTACAGTCCTTATTAGGTGAAAAACAATGTAGCTTTATGTTTTGAAGGCATTATGGAAGGTTAAATTTGAACAAGTATGAAAAAGAAACTTCCATTGCAGCCTTGTAAGAGTCAAACTATCTTAAAGACATAATCAGTTAATGTCATAATGTTTATGATGATATGATCTAAAAATTATGTGATTATGCTTCTTCAAGAAGGACTTTCAACAATTCAAAATATTATTAGACTGTAAAATCGTTTACCAAAAAAAATGACATATATTCTCCTTTTAGTTTTAGATGATTTGGATAGCAAACTGGCTCAGGAACAATCTCCAAGCTCAGTGAATACCAGAACACCTCTCGACATTGGATCAAGAACACAGTTCAGTCGTTTTTACTCCAGTGGGAGCAAATACAATAATATCACAGGAAGGCACAAAAATTGCTATAATGAAACTTCTAATATGTCTATCTATGATGTCTTAAGACCAGGAACCCCTAGGGGAGGTTTTAAAACCTTTTCTCCTAGAACAAGGACAATCTACAATATGTATAGGACAAGGGAACCCAGAATCTTAAAAGAAGATTGTGTGCAAAACAGTTCTTTTGGTAGTACTTCTCTGTGTTTTGACAGCAGGCAACGATCAGCTTCATCAGCTACAGGGTATTTCAAAGCAAGAAGCTTATATTTTCCAGCCACAACTCAGAATAAGACTGGGTTTATATCACCAAGCCACCAACAGAGCCCAAAGAGAACTCCTTTATCATCTATCATATGGAACAGATCAGATTCTTCTAGAGATAGGCAGAACCAGGAAGAATTCCTGGAGGCACCATCACCAATGGAAATTGACCCTGCTGACCAATATATGTATCCCAGGTGTTTCCAGGCGAATAGCAGATATGAATTTTACCATTCACAGAGTGTTTACCAAAGTGTTGGTTTAAATGCCCCCATAGATAATGCAATGAGTCCTGACCCACTTGAGAACTCAGAAAATATGCCATTCTACCATGAAGATAACCCATTTACTAGGTCTTTCTTTAGCAATACCTTTGGACGGAGCAGGGGACAGAGATTTGAACAAAATCCTTTTTGGAGCCAACAGGAAGAACATTCTTCTTCTGACTTTCATCAAAGCAGGAAACCATTTACTTCTTCTGACAGAGACTTTGAAATGATCTCCACTGAAGTAAACAATGCACTAGCTGGTCATGGCCATAGTGTTCCTTCTCAACACTGGGGGTCATTTTCTTCTAGTTATAGAACAAATATTTCCAGAAACCAACAGATACCACATCCCTGGCAGTTTGATTCTCAGACATCCACACTGGAGAGCATGGAGGTGTCACAAGGTAATAGGAACCAGTCTACTCATTTCAGCCCAGCAAATGTTTGTTCCATAACTGGTGCAAGCTATCACATGAAATCTGGTGGGTTAGAATGTTCTCCTATGGAAATACATGTAAACAAAGAACCGTACTCATTTGGAATTGCTCAAACTCTAGCATCCCCATTCAAAAGTTCCTTCCCTCACATTCCTGATGACAGAGGGAATCCTCAGAGTCCTAACTTTCAGACTCCCACAGTCACTTTGCAGAAAATTAAGCCGGCCTCTCTTCCAAACAGAAACTATACAGAAGTCACTGTGACCAACAATGTTTCAGTTGATTCTCCACCTCTGACTGAAAGCCAAGCCAATATCTTGGTCACAGAAGTAAATAATGAGAAAGACTTGAAGGCATCTGTTTTGGAAAAAGACAAAAAAATAAACAAGATAGACCAGACAAACATGACAGGTGAAATACCCCAACTTGTTTCACAGACAGTAATTTCCAACCCTTTACCTGATGTTCAAAATCCCCTTTCCCAGGACTCAGACAAGAGCAACAGGTTTGTTTTTAATGCATCTACCACAATAAGTTCAAAAAGGTTGCCTGGAATCATTTCCAGGAGAGATACCTCCAAAATTCATAAAGCCAATGAACTAAAAAAAGGTAAGGGTTATACTGGGACCAGAAAACTTGACTCAACAACTTCCCTTCCTTTCATTCAGGAAAGCAGAACAACATCACTTTTTCTCAGCCCAAGTCAAATTTGTCACCAGGAATTAACAGTAAGTAATGAAGATATTTCAAGCATTATTAAAAAGAACCACGGGAGTTCTGAACATACTGATAATCAATACTCACAGTCTCCAGAAAAGCCTGCTCATTTCGATACCAAGGAAGAACAATGTATCATGACTTATTCTACCAGCTGTCGCAAGTCAGATGCTGATCACAACCTGCCTCATAATTCTTTAGATCTGTCTTCAGGGGCACTACCAGATTCCTCACCATCAAATGATTCTTGCCTTGATGCTCCGGTAATTCCTTCTACCACGATGTTCTGGAAATGTCCTTCAAACAAAGACTCATCTCTGGGAGAAAGAGAAGACACTGATTACAAGAACCAAAATAGTCAATTTTCCCTAAGCCACTTAGAAAACCAAAAGAGTAATGATAATCACACACCTGTACATAATGAAGAGGTTAATGTTGTCAAATGTGAGTCACACCCTCTTTTCAGGGGTGGAAAGGGAAAAGGAAAAATAAGAGAACGCATATCCTACATCGAAAAATTAAGCAAAACAGAAAGTAGATCAGTGCCTACAAGTGACAACAGCAGTCTTACTGAGGGAACTCAAAGCAATTCCAAGTCTCCTGAGCTTGATACAACTTATTGTACTTTACCAAGAAAATCAGCCAAGGATAACAAGGAGCCTGAAAGTACAATAATGCCTTCTTTGTTCAGGAATGAGCCAGTTGCATTACAAATCAAAAACAATATGGAAGATCCAGTAGGAAAGAACACATCAAAAAAATTCAGTCCCAGTTATTGTGAATCAGAGAGCGAATGTTCCAAAGTCGTTTCAGACTCAGTCTCAGTAGCACTTGAAGCCACAGAAGGGATGACAGATATGACAAACACTGGATCTACTTCTGTTAGAAAAGGGCCACTTCCAGTCCTCATCAAGAGGGCTGTGTCATGGCCTTCAGAAGTGCTTTATGCCTCAACTGGAAGAGATGAAAGAGAAAAATGCTTGGTTTCCAATACAGATGCTTCTCCTATAACACTGAGGCCTAGGGAGAGACTCATTAACCCTCTGGGAAGTGACTCATCTGTTTGTGAGTGTTCTTTAAGCAAGAAACACCACCAGGAGGAATGCTTACAAGAATATACTGAAAAGAGTGGTAAAATTTCTGCCTCCAAGACAGGCATATTTTCCCATCCAAATGAACACCCTTTACCTTTTTCTTCAGATATGTCAGGACAAGAAAGTGGGAAAACTTTACATAAATTTAAGACTACGAGTATGTTTTCTGTTTCTGGTGATGAAGATAATGTGAAATGTCTTGAGGTGGTTTCAATATATTATACTCTACCAAGGAAACACAGCAAAAAATTCTGTGACCTTCTTCAAAAGTATACACAAAACATCGATTCACTTACAGAATCAACTAAAGTGGGGACTAAAACATCTCCCAGTGCTTTAGAAAAAGACCAACTGAATTGTTCTGTGCAAGACCAGTCAGGAACATCTTTGTCTAAAGATACCTCTGCTCAGGAGACCAGTCATCTTTCTCATCTCACTGAAAATATGACTGTTTTACAATTACCAAGTGTTGAGTCCTCAGAATCTACATTACAGGAAATGGCTTCTATTGAAGCAGATGTTTCTCTTCATAAACAAGAACCTAAAACTGGAGAAATTTCCCCATACAACTTAGCTAAAACACCTCCATCTGATTCACAAAGCAGGAAAGAGAAAGAGAAAAAATTGCAAAGTGAAACTGTGTTTACTTTACCAATGCTTCAGGAAAAAAAATTTACAAGAGAGAAATCTGAAAATCATCCACAATTCATTAAATCAGATGACAGTGGTTTTTCTAACCTCCCAGCCCATTCAGAAGAGAATATCGAAAACTCCCGCATCATAAGAAGTTCTGGGGAGCGTCCAGGTAGTAATACAGCCATTACAACTACTGGAAGTCTTCAAAAAGATATCACAGGCATAGTTACAGAGGAGAGCTCCAATGGATTGCAGCCTAGGGAAGTTAGAGGGGAAATTAGAACAGATTTCCCAAAAAACTCTGAGAAACCACTTTCTGACTCAGAAAGCCAAGTCTTTGCTCTTACTCCAGCCTTGAGTAAACTACAGCTTGATGAAGAGACTTGTTCAAGTGAACAAGATTTAGACAGTTCACAGACTGAACCCAGAGAACTACCTGAAAGAAGACAGGAGGTAAATACGACAGAGAGCAAGGCTAAGGATGAAATGCAGAAGTTGGCATGGAATCAATGCTCACTTCCTGAAGGAAGTAATAAAAGTAAAAAAATCTTGGCTGACCTAGAAAAAGGGAAAAGTGGATCTTCAGTTAAACACAGATTGGTAGTTATGTCCAAGCCCAGCAGAAAATTTCCAGCTAAAGACTTCTACCCTAGAAGACATGTAGCTACTATCTTTCCCCAAAGTGGGAACAGTTCTGGCTTTAGCAGTTTGTCCCTTGGCACACCAGAGTGCAACCCACTGTCCCTTGAGCCTACTTTAAAGTCCACAGAAACCACAGATGAAAGCAGGTTAAATAATGATGGAATAAATGTGGAGAAATCCGAGAACCCTCTCCAGCTTACTGCAATACCCAATAGAGAAGCTTCTACACACTTAAGTAATCAGAAGTCCAGCAACATTTCACAATTACATAAAAACGAGTTTGAAAATATCTCAGAATCACAACCAAAGTGTGAGAATTCTGAGGATGTAACAGTTGCTCAGATTTTGGAAAGAGAATCAGGAGCCCTGGCCCAACCCACATTGATCAGCCTCAGGGAAGCAGACTTCCCTGACCATCAGAGGAAGTCGAAACCCCCTTTTCGATTGGAGCCTGTAGAGAAATCTACGGTTTGCATCCCGCTGACCAGTTGTCAGCAAGGACGAAACAGTGCTTCATCTCTGGAGTGTGAACGTCAGCTACACCCCTATCGTTCAGAGAGCTTAAAAAGCGTCAATGTACATGGTGATATACTACGAATAAGCCATCCTCCAAAAGTCAGAGAGCGCCATTTCTCTGAAAGCACTTCTATTGATGATGTCCTGAGTCGACTGACCCTTGGGAACGAATTCTCTAACAACAGCGGGTACAGTCGAAGATTTAAATCTTTTTCTGAACTTCCCTCCTGGGGTGAAAATGAAAGTTGGGCTTTGAACAACAGCAGGACAAAAATGGGTCCTAGGTCTGCAACAGCTATATCCAGGCCTATTGACTATGGGATTTTTGGGAAAGAACAACAGCTGGCTTTCTTGGAAAATGTAAAGAGGTCACTCACACAAGGGAGATTATGGAAACCAAGTTTTCTTAAGAACCCTGGCTTCCTGAAAGATGATGTAATTAACCCTGCTAACCCGGCAGAGTCATCGACTCCAAATTCTCCTAGTAACCAGAGGCCAGAGGATGGCTTATCTCTAAGTGCGCCACTTAATATCTATGAAGAGGATCCAATAGACTCAGATTGTGCCACAGACACAACCACGGATGACGAATACTACTTGGATGAAAATGACAAGGAGTCAGAACTGTGAGCCTTTTTCAATGAAATGTATAGCCTTTTCACCAAAAGTTTATAATGTAAATAAAGTGTAAATATGTATGTCTATGGAAAGGAAAGATACTAAAAAAATCTAGTCTGGGCACTGCTACTGCTGCTGCCAAGTCGCTCAGTCGTGTCCGACTCTGTCTGACTTCATAGACAGCAGTCCACCAGGCTCCCCTGTCCCTGGGATTCTCCAGGCAACAACACTGGAGTGGGTTGCCATTTCCTTCTCCAATGCATGAAAGTGAAAAGTGAAAGTGAAGTCACTCAGTCATGTCCGACTCTTTGCGACCCCATGGACTGCAGCCTACCAGGCTCCTCCACCCATGGGATTTTCCAGGCAAGAGTACTGGAGCGGGGTGCCATTGCCTTCTCCAGTCTGGGCACTAACTGCTGTGAAACAATCCAAATTCTCTCCCCTCCCCACCCCATTCCCCACTATGTATAGACTTCCTGAATCCTAGAGCAATGAATTCTTGTTTAGTGTTTTCTTCCTCTGTATATATGCTTGGTCTTCTGCCACTCAGCCCCAAATTAATCTCTTAATTCATGATCCAGTTTTGGTTGTCTGCTCTATGTTCCCCCTAACTTTCTTTCACCTTTCCTATCCCAGCACAACAGCAAATCTCTGTATTGCATCTTCCAGTCCATACTCCATATTCATGATTGTTAAATAAAATGTAGGGTGATAACAATGGAGTAAGTATTATTATCCTGTTTGACTCATCAACATTTAGAAGGTTTAGAGTTTGGGTTTTGGGGTTTTTTTTTTTTCCTTTCCTTGAACAAAGATCAGGGGATTTCCATAAGGATATCTTGTTTTATCCATAGTGGAGAAAGGAGGCACATATTTGAAGTGCTTATTGTGAAGAGGAGAATCTCTAGTAAGCCAAAAAATATTGTTGTTGTTCAGTCATTTCCAACTCTTTGCAATCACATGGACTGCAGCACGCCAGATTTCCCTGTGCTTCACTATCTCCTGGAGTTTGCCCAAACTCATGTCCATTGAATCAGTGATTCTGTCCAACCATCTCATCCTCTGTCACCCCCTTCTCCTCTTGCCCTCAATCTTTCCTAGTGTCAGGATCTTTTCCAATGAGTCAGTTCTTCACATCAGGTGACCAAAGTGTTGGAGCTTCAGCTTCAGCATCAGTCCTTCCAATGAATATTCAGGGTTGATTTCCTTTAGGATTGACTGGTTTGATCTTCTTGCAGTCCAAGGAACTCTCAAGAGTCTTCTCCAGCACCACAATTTGAAAGCATCAGTTCTTTGGCACTCAGCCTTCTTTATGGTCCAACTCTCACATCCGTATATGACTACTGGAAAAACCATAGCTTTGATTATGCAGACCATTGGCAAAGGAATTCATTTGAAATAGTTTCTAGGATGGTACAGAGGGTGGCTTAGCCACAGAATTTCTGCTTAGGAAGGGAACACATCTGTGGGGTGGAGATAAGCAGACATCCCTTCATGAGATTGACATCCTTAGTGCAGCTCTTGCAGCAACGGTTTCTTGTTTTTGTTTTTCTTAGTGTGGCTTTGTTTCTGTCGTTCCCCATTTCTCCAGAACCATCCACGTAAAAATTTTCTTTATTTGCAGGATAGAACACTTTTTTCCATGTGAGACATTTTAGTCACAAGCGATAGCCGTGGTCAAGTCCCTAAAGTACTGTCATATTAGATCTGACACCTTGAGGTTCACAGCCTTCTTTGCCAGATTTACCAAACCCTTAGAAGTTAGAAGGCAGAGCTTCTAAAGGCTTGTCACTATGATTCCTTCAATAATTTTATCAAGACTAAATAGCTTATTATACCCACTGATAACTTGGCTTTCCTAACTCTTTAATTTGCCGTGCAGAACTTCTGGAGATTTCTCTTCTCCTAATCAGGAAAGACCAATAAACAGGCAGCAGTGAAGCTAACCTGATAGAACTACAGAAAAAACACCATCCTAGTTCTTATATTGTGAGGGTCAACATGAATGGATTTTATCTTGTTTGGTCTATATTTACTTCCTGGCCTATTTTGTTTCCATTTTTCTCACCTAGTCTGTTTCATCCATTTAAGGATAATGATAGGAGCTGGGGAAATGTACAGAGATCTGGAACTGATAGAAATGCAAGAAAGGACCACATTGTTATTATCCTCTCAAATACTGCCTTGTCTAGAAGCTAAATGCCAGAGCTAGTTTATATTGTTCCCATGAAACTCAAAACTAATGAAAATGAAGTAACTACATGAAAGGTACTTCTTAAACCTATAAATTGTCTTAAACTTCAAGTTCTGACCAATTCTGACCAATTCTCAAAAAGAGTGATAGTAGAATTTTAAATGAACTGTTCTAAATATTTCCATTTAAATTTGTATGGTAACGCATAGGTAACATTTTATTCTTTGTTCATGTATGTTTGTAAATTCTACCTTCCTTTTTCTATTTATCTGATTATTTAATTAAAACTTCATAAACCATAACCTATGTTTTCTATTTAATTTTAAAATATTCAAAGTTAACATTTTAATATTAAGATTCTTTTTAAATGATCAGCTTGCAAGTTCTATTTAGGTAAACAGTTTGAGCCTACATGTATGTTACAAAAGATGAAATGAAGTTAGCTTATTTTTCACTGAATTTAGCCTTTATCAGCAGTTAGGTAAGTTAAGATCAGGCTAAACAACTACTTTCAGGCCCTGATTCTCTGTACTAGAACCTACCACCTGAATTTAAAGGTAATTGATAGCCAGTGCTCACTTGCACCATTTGTAATGTTTGCTTGTTGGTGTGGCTCAAGAATCAAGAAAACAGAAAATTTATGAAAACAGCACCTTCTATAAAGTTTTATACCTTTATAAAACACTTCATTAAAGAAGTATAGCAAATACCTATGTATTTTAACATACAAAGTGCTTCTTTTTAATATTCATTTTTGGTATAGCTATAGTAATTTATACTAGTCATTTTTTATACTCATAGCTTGCTTTCTAATATATAATCTCCATTAAAGTAAATATTCACATAAATGGAGTCACTAATGAGGGAATCAATGCAAATAATTACCTGGTAAATTACTAGTTCATTTAAATAATAGACTTATACAACCATAAATTTTATGTGTGAACTCCATTTAAAATAAGGCTCAATGAGATTAATATTCAGAGACTTCCCTCTAAATAATTTATATCCTTACATTGTCAATACATTACTATTAATAAAACTCCAACAGCTACTAATAAGGTTTTTGCTGATGATAAGCTAATAAAAACTGGGAAGTACATGGGTACCTGTGCCCATCCTAGGGTTGGTGAAAGTCCATTGAAGTTTACGGTGAAGATAGGTATCAAATTGGAAAATCCACACCTATATAAAAGTTATATAGTCCATTGAATGCCAGAAGGTTAAAGAGGCCTTATTGCTAAGCGTTTATTGTCAATAATAGTAATAATGCTTCAGAATATCCAATTTACATGTATAGTGTAAATATGTAAATATTTTACTTTGAGGTTCTTTGTGACTGGCATTTCTGTGTTTCTGAAACATATAATAAGCCTTAAACACTATTGTTTAAAATGTTGTCAAATAATCTTTTTATGTACTTGCTATCAAACTTCTTCTTCAGGTATGAAATATGTTACAAGACGAGGTGCAAATTTAAAACAATAGTGTTGAAATAAATGATTTAAATGGATGCATTGTTTGACTTGAATTTATTCCCATTCTCAAATGATTGTCTTTAAGTGTGAAAGTTGCCAGCAAAATACAAAAAGGGGAGTGGGATAGACAAAATTATTCAAACAAATTTTTCTGGTGGATATTGAATAAGATCACCCATTTGAGAGATTTTGGAAAATGACTCCTCTCTTCTTCCATTTGTATCAAAAAGCAATCAACCAACAAATGGAGGTCAGTGTCCCTGGCTGCATAAGCTGCATAAGAGAGAAGGAATGAGGATGGTCTGGAACTTTTCTCTGAGAGTTGTCATATTTATAAAGGAAGAGGAAGCCCAGTGGCCTTGGGTAGTATCTGCTTCCCAGTAGTACTATAAGCAGATCTTTCCAGTTGAAATGTTAGACTTGCATTGATATGTTAATATTGAAATGTTAATTCCTGCTAAACAAATGAGTAGATTTGTACTAATCTTTACCTTTTCTAGAAAAGGAACCCAAAGCCATCTTTCTACCAAGGACAAGAGAGTGTTGTCAGCTTGAATATGAGCAGTATTTTATTCAACATATTTTTACTGTCCTTTAATAAAATTTAAAATACATTAGATCAGCTAGGGTTTTAGTTGTAGACAATATAATCCTTTTCCTACCTGAAATGGCCTTCTCCCCTTCTTCTTGCAGCAGATTCTTATCTGACCTTCATGATAAAAATAGATCAGCATAGATGACCATCTTCATGATCAGCATAGATGTCATCTCTTTCAGAAAGCATCTCTCAAGGTTGGGTTAACTGGACCTCATACAGTGTACTTATGTTGGTAGAGGCAATCTGCCAAGGGCCCTGGACATACCTGGACATTTGTTGCTGGGTATGCCAAGAATGTAAGTTCTCGATCATGTTTACTCATGCCATTTTTCAGGGTGTGTATGCAGCCATCAAACACAAGAGGGATAAGATAACATCTCCCCCCTGACAAAGGGCAGACTTAATTACCCCTACCCTAAAAATGGTAAGCCCTTAAACTTAGAGTGTACCTCTTGAAATGCAACTCACTTCAGGCATCTATGATAGGCATTTTGCATCGTCCCTACAGGACCTTTGTGGGTGGCTGGGGTCTGGGGTGGTGGGGGGCGGGGGCGGGGGCGGGGTATGGAAAGGTAGGGGGAGACGTATTTGTTTGCTAGGGCTGCTGCTGCTGCTAAGTCATTTCAGTCGTGTCCGACTCTGTGTGACCCCATAGACGGCAGCCCTCCAGGCTTCCTTGTCCCTGGGATTCTCCAGGCAAGAGTACTGGAGTGGGGTGCCATCACGTTCTCTGTTGCTAGGGCTATCATAGCAGAATTCCAGAAACTGATTGGCTTAGATATCAGAATTTATTTTCTCACAGTTTTGGAGGCTAGAAGTCCAAGATCAGTATGTTGACAAATTTGACTTCTCCTGACCCCTCTCTCCTTGGACTGCAGATAGCTACCTTCTCACAGCATCCTCACATGGTCTTTCTTCTGTACCAAGCATTGCTGGTGTCTCTGTGTGCCCAAATTTCCTCTTCTTAGAACAGCAGTTAGATTGGTTTAGGGCCCACCCATCCCAAATACAGTAATATTCTGAGGTACTGGGATTAGCATCTCTATATGAAGTATGCTGCTGTTGTTTAGTCCCTAAGTTGTGTCCAGCTCTTGCAACCCCATGGACTGTAGCCCACCAGGCTCCTCTGTCCATGGGATTCTCCAGGCAAGAATGCTGGAGTGGGCGGCCATTTCCTTCTCTAGGAGATCTTCCCAACCAGGGATCAAACCTGTGTCTCTTGCATTGATAGGCAGATTTTTTTTTTTTACCACTGAGCCACTAGGGAAGCTCATATAGGAACATCCTAGACACTATACAGTCCTTGACATCCGTATTTTAGCACCTATAACACTATTTACATTGCCTCTTTGTCTTTGTCCATTGCCTCCTTGTCCAGTGAACCACAGGAGCTGTGAAGTCAAAGTATAATGTCTATAACATAGTAGGCATTGAACAAATGTTTGTTGAGTGAATGAAATTTGATTTATTATAAAGAATCTAGTCAAGGCATTGGATGATGTGAAGAAATATACTTTTTAAGATATGAGTTAGGATGAGAAAGAAAACAGGTTGGTAGGGATTCAATACAGCTAAACAAGTGTTCAGATACAATTATATGACTTCTCTGATCTGTTGTCAAAAATACCAGGTGTTATCATGTGTTATATAATTATTAAGCTATATTTTACTATCATCCAGTACCAGCTAACTCTCAGACTATTTCTCTGAAAAAAAAAAAACTTTAATATTTTGAAAGAATGTAAACAAAATGTGTTCCAAACAACTTTTTAAGTGATAGCTAGAGCAAAGCTTTCCATTTAAAGTATGCAGACACTCCCACAAAATAAAATTTAGCAGTGAAAGTAATGCCAAATAATGCTACACTTTAGCTCTACAATTTATCAGTGATATACCACCAGTTCCTAAAAATCTTTCCAAAGTATAAAGAACACTGTCTACAAACTCTGCTCAGCATTCCTAAAGCAGGTCAAGAGAACTGGGAAAAATACAGTAAGGATTTTGCCCTGGTAAACCTTGGTCATAGCAAGAATGCTGAGCCCAATTAAAGCCAGGAGATGAACAGGTGGCTTCTCAGGGCCTGATTCTAGCAACTCTGGCTTAAGAAACTGCCAGCAGAGTGCAGAAATCCTGTGTCCATACCAGGACATGAGTTTCTCCAGGCTCACACAGCCTGTGAAGAACTTTCTTTCCTTTGTATAGATTAAAACCACAAGCAGATAAAAGAAGAACATATAATTAACTAATATAGATAAAATTGAGGTAGGAGATAGATGGGCCCCTGGGCCAGTCAGCTGGGATTTATAAAGTGAAGTAAAATTAAAGCTTTGTTCTCACTCAGATACTCCAAGGACAAAGCTGATGGCAAAAGCAGAGTGCTACTAGAGTAAATAGATAAGGTGCCTACTCCTGAAGTCAAGGAGAACTTCCCTGTCTGCACATGTGCAGGAAGGCTCTTTGGGGGTCAAAACGGGAGGCGGAACCACCCCATAGTATGTGGACATACACCCATAGTCTTCTGAGGTAGGATCCATCTCAATAAAAAGTTGCACACACATGTTGGGGAGAATCCTAGGACCAGTTAGGAGAGAAGAAACAAGATACTTGGCCAAAGGTAAACCAAGACCCTGGGAAACCTGTGTGCATGCAGGTCAAGAAGCAACAGTTAGAACCAGACATGGAACAAAGGAGTAAATCAAGGCTATATATTGTCACCCTGCTTGTTTAACTGGTATGTAGAGTACATCATGCAAAATGTCAGGTTAGAAGAATCACAAGCTGGGATCAAGTTTGCCAGGAGAAATATCAACAACCTCAGATATGCAGATAATACCACTGTAATGGCAGAAAGCGAAGAGGAACTAAAGGGCTTCTTGATGAAGGTGAAAGAGCAGAGTGAAAAGCTTGCTTAACACTCAACATTCAAATGATTAAGATCATGGCATCTGGTTCCATTAGTTCAGTTCAGTTCAGTCACTCATTGGTGTCTGATTCTTTGTGACCCCATGGACTGCAGCATGCCAGGTCTCCCTGTCACTTCATGGCAAATAGATGGAGAAAAAATAGAAACAGTGACCGACTTTATTTTCTTGGACTACAAAATCACTGGGGATTATGACTGTAGCCATGAAATTAAAAGATTCTTGCTCCTTGGAAGAAAAGCTATGACCAACCCAGAGAGCATATTAAAAAGCAGAGATATCACTTCAAAAAATGTCCATAGTCAAAGCTATGATTTTTCCAGTAGTCATGTACAGATGTGATAATTGGACCATAAAGAAGGCTTGAGCACCAAACAATTGATGCTTTCACATTGTGATGCTGGAGAAGAAACTTAAGAGTCCTTTGGACTGCAAGGAGATCAAACCAGTCAATCCTAAAGGAAATCAACCCTGAATATTCATTTGAAGGACTGATGCTGAAGCTGAAGCTACAATACTTTGGCCACCTGATGCGAAGAAACAACTCATTGGAAAAGACCCTGATGATGGGAAAGACTGAGCTCAGGAGAACAGGGTGACAAAGGATGAGATGGTTGGATGGCATCATTGACTCAATGGACATGAGTTTGAGCAAACTCCAGGAGATGGTGAAGACAGGGAATCCTGATGTGCTGCAGCCCATTGGGCTGCAAAAAGTCAGACTTAGTGACTAAACAACAAAGACCCAGAAGGACTGTCTTATATGTGTGATTTACTTTACCTGTTTACTCATTAGAGAGGGTGCCCACACCTTCTCTCTTCGGGTGTATATTTCTGCCTAGTTTCCGACTTAAATAAACTGCTTCTCTGTGTGCTCTCCCACTTGTTGTGCTGTGTCTTTAATAATAAACTTTGTACCTTGAAACTTTCAGATTAGGGTAAGAGCCACTTTGCTTTCAGCTTCTAGCTCCTGGGCTTCCCTGGTGTCTCAGACAGTAAAGAGTCTGCCTGCAGTGCCGGGGACCAGGGTTCGATCCCTGGTTTGGGAAGGTTACCCTGGAGAAGGAAATGGCAACCCACTCCAGTATTCTTGCCTGGAAAACCCCATGGACGGAGGAGCCTGGCAGGCTACAGTCCATGGGGTCGCAAAGAATCCCTCATGACTGAGTGACTTCACTAAATTAAGTAGGAGGTTTGTAATTTTCACCTAACAGGAAGTCCAGAAGGTGCTGGGAGGTAGGGGGATGGGTCCGCTCTCCTTTGTACCTCTATGAGCAGGAGCACTTAAGTCTATTTCTACGTGGTGGTCTAGTAGCTAAGATTCCTGGTTTTCATCTAGGTTACCCTGGTTCATTTCCTGTGGAGGGAACTAAGATCTCTCTTTGGGACACTGAAACTTACTGTTGCCCATCCAAGATCAAAATGGTGGGAAGAGAAAGGTAGACAGTGACTCCCCGCTACCAGGGTCCTTGCCAGTCTTTCCCCAGATCCAACGTCCAGCATCTGAGGACCGAGGAGCATTCAAGACCAATCAACCCCCGTCGGTTAAGGGACAGCAGTTTCTGACTCTGAGGTGATGCTCACCCACCAGCCTCAACTCTGACTCCTGCTACTGAGCGCAACTTTTGGTTCCTCGCTTGAGGCTTGGCTCCAACTCAGCGAAGGTTGAACAAACATTTGTTGAAAGAAGGGAAGTATAGGGTTTAGGGGATTTGGAAGACTGGAGGGAGTTACAGTTCAGTGAGGGAGACTGCTGAGCAGAAAACAAGACAGGTAATACAGTTTGATGGGTGCTGTTGTGAACGGAAGGGCTGGGAGAGTTGGCCTTGGACGGGAATCGGGAATGACATTTTGCTCTGCGTCTTTTAAACCCAGTGAAATTCGTTGTTTGAAGGCGTTCGCGTAAGCTCTTCGCCACTGGGCCTTTTCTCTACAGCAATCATCCTGTGCGTCCTTTAAAAAAGACAAGTTTCCTCTGAAGAGTTGCCAAACTCCAGCAGCAGAAGCGGCAGCAGGGCACAGCCTCAAGCACGCCGGTCTCAGCAGCGCCCCCTCCGCCCTGGTCTTCAGACCCGCGCTGCCGGTTGCTGGGCCTGGAGCGGGAGAGCCGAGTCCATTGCGGCCCCGCGGCCGCGCCCGGCCCCTCTGCGACGGGCTGGCCCTCGCCTTCCGGCCGAGTGGGAACCGGGGGCGGAGCCGCGGGCGGCGGAGCGAAGCCCGCCCCGGAGTGGGCCCCGCTCCCGGCCCGCCGCGCGCCCGGCACCTCCCCGCCGCCGCCGCCGAGCTGGGGCGCCGTGGCCCTGAGACCATGCGCCATCTGCCGCGGGCCCGGCTGCTGGCGCTGCAACTCGCCCTGCTCGTGGCCTCGGGGGCCCCGGAGGCGCCGCTCAGCGCGCCGCGGAGCCTGGTGTGGGGCCCCGGGCTGCAGGCGGGCGTCGTTCTGCCGGTCCGCTATTTCTACCTGCAGGCTGTCAGCTCCGAGGGCCAAAACCTCACCCGCTCGCCCCCAGGTAGTGTTCGACCGCGGACCTCCCCCGCCCTGCGGCCGCTCCGCGCTTCCCCTCCGCGCTTCCGGGCCTCGACCGCGCGCCCCTCCCGGGGAACTCGCCCGCCGCCAGCCGCCCGCGCGGCGTCCTTCCCTCGGCGCTGGTCACCTCCTCTTCTCCTCCCGTCCCAGACCCAAAGGCGGAAGGGAGTTGCAACGCAAGTCTACTGAATGAATAAATGAACTCCGAGCTCCCTTCCGCAGTTAACGTGCGGGGACTGATAATCCGTATGGATGGCGCCCGGGGTGTTAATGAAAGCAGTGTGAGTCACAAGTTGGAGGTGGTCTTTCTGCGCTTGACGAGTTGTCTGATCTGTTACAGCTTGCAGGGAGTGCCTTCACGCGTTGAGTCATCCAGCCCGAGAATCGGATCGGGGTGCGTTGTTTAGGCCTGATCCTACAAAAAGCAGATGTCAGAGAAGCAGGCAATTTAGGAGGCAGTCTTGCAGGCTAGATTTTTTGTTTTCTTAGAGTTTCGAGTTCTTGAAAGCGGATCGCAGGAATTACTGAAACTCGGAACTAACTAGGTTTTCCCTCTGGTCCTGTCCTGAATCCCTTCTGCCCAGTCGTCCTCCCAGGTTCTCCTTAGTATCTTAAGTTTGCGACTTCTAAACAGCTTGTCCTGCTAGTTTCGAGTTGTTGCTAGTCAGGATTTGCTGATTTATATCCTGTCAACTGGCACCCGGTTTTGTCAACAAAGAGACAATCAGAATACCCAGCGCCCTTTCCACCGCCAGTGGAAAACTGAGTACTTTGGTTTTTTAAGAAGTCTCCATGGCCCTAAGGATCAGAAGATCCTTAAACCCAGATGTAGTCTTTCACCACGGAGTGTATTTTCTTCTTTATAGTTTTCTTTGTTTTCTAAAAATAATTTTGTAATGTTATAAATGGGGACGAGGGGGTTTAGAAAAAAGATGGAAAACTAAGGAAAAAATTAATTTATACATGAAAAAGGGAAGTTATATGATCCAAAATGAAATACTGTTATTCCTACTTTTAATGAAAGAACTATAAATTCAAATAGGCTTCCCAGATGGCACTATTCGTAAAGAACCCACCTGGCAATGCAGGAGACTTAAGAGACAGTGGATTCCATTCCTGGGTGGTGAAATCGCCTGGAGGAGAGATAGGAACCCACTCCAGTATTCTTGCCTGGAGAATCCTATGGACAGAGGAGCCTGGAAGGCTACAGTCCATAGGATCACAGAGTGTTGGACTTAGCTAGCACACATGCATAAATTCAAATAAAATTCTATTTTTGTTCCATTTTTAGTCTAAAAATAATGGCAAATTTTTTAACTGTGAATACTCAAAAGCTGTTAATGAAATACTCTTAGACAATGACCTTCATCCTTTGCTGGTGGGAGCAAATTGGTCAAATGTTCCTAGAAAGTAATTTTTCATGCAGAATCTTAAACATTTACAAACCTAATGTGCAAAATATATGTCTCAACAGTTAGAAAATGTAAAAATGAAATGTAATGAAAATGAATATGTAAAAATGAAAAAAAAGTCATTTATGAAAAATGTCCATGTCTTTTAATCTGATAATCAGACTTCTTAAAAAATGATCTTCATGTAGTCAAAGACTTATGAGCAAGGATATTCTTGCCCCATTATGATTATTTATTGCAATAAGTTTAAAGAGCAGCTATAAGGTAGTTGTTAAACAAAGCATGGTACATTCATGTGATGAAATATTTAACAGCTATTTAAAGTAGCACTTTCAATTCCACTATGAGGTATCTAAAGTAGTCAAATTCAAAGAAAGAGAAAGTAAAATGGTGGCTGCCAGGGGCTGATGGAAGAGGGAAATGAGAAGTTGTTGAATGGTACAGAGTTTCAAGTTTTGCAAAATGAGAAAGGTCTAGAGTTTGTGCACAAAAAATGTGAATATATTTCAGTTCAGTTCAGTCCCTCAGTCGTGTCCAACTCTTTGCGACCCCATGAATCGCAGCACGCCAGGCCTCCCTGTTCATCACCATCTCCAGGAGTTCACTCAGACTCATGTCCATCGAGTCCGTGATGCCATCCAGCCATCTCATCCTCGGTTGTCCCTTTCTCCTCCTGCCCCCAATCCCTCCCAGCATCAGAGTCTTTTCCAGTGAGTCAACTCTTCGCATGAGGTGGCCAAAGTATTGGAGTTTCAGCTTCAGCATCATTCCCTCCAAAGATATCCCAGGGCTGATCTCCTTCAGAATGGACTGGTTGGATCTCCTTGCAGTCCAAGGGACTCTCAAGAGTCTTCTCCAACATCACAGTTCAAAAGCATCAAATCTTCGGCGCTCAGCCTTCTTCACAGTCCAACTCTCACATCCATACATGACCACAGGAAAAACCATAGCCTTGGCTAGACGGACCTTAGTCGGCAAGGTAATGTCTCTGTTTTTGAATATGCTATCTAGGTTGGACATAACTTTTCTTCCAAGGAGTAAGCGTCTTTTAATTTCATGGCTGCAATCACCATCTGTGGTGATTTTGGAGCCCCAAAAAATAAAGTCTGACACTGTTTCCATCTATTTCCCATGAAGTGATGGGACCGGATGCCATGATCTTTGTTTTCTGAATGTTGAGCTTTACGCCAACTCTTTCACTCTCCTCTTTCACTTTCATCAAGAGGCTTTTTAGTTCCTCTTCACTTTCTGCCATAAGGGTGGTATCATCTGCATATCTGAGGTTATTGATATTTCTCCCGGCAATCTTGATTCCAGCTTCTGTTTCTTCCAGCCCACCGTTTCTCATGATGTACTCTGCATAGAAGTTAAATAAGCAGGGTGACAATATACAGCCTTGACGTACTCCTTTTCCTATTTGGAACCAGTCTGTTGTTCCATGCCCAGTTCTAACTGTTGCTTCCTGACCTGCATACAGATTTCTCAAGAGGCAGGTTAGGTGGTCTGGTATTCCCATCTCTTTCAGAATTTTCCAGTTTATTGTGATCCACACAGTCAAAGGCTTTGGCATAGTCAATAAAGCAGAAATAGATGTTTTTCTGGAACTCTCTTGCTTTTTCCATGATCTAGCGTATGTTGGCAATTTGATCTCTGGTTCCTCTGCCTTTTCTAAAACCAGCTTGAACATCAGGGAGTTCACAGGTCACGTATTGCTGAAGCCTGGCTTGGAGAATTTTGAGCATTACTTTACTAGCATGTGAGATGAGTGCAATTGTGTGGTAGTTTGAGCATTCTTTGGCATTGCCTTTCTTTGGATTGGAATGAAAACTGACCTTTTCCAGTCCTGTGGCTACTGCTGAATTTTCCAAATTTGTTGGCATATTGAGTGCAGCACTTTCACAGCATCATCTTTCAGGATTTGCAATAGCTCAACTGGAATTCCATCACCTCCACTAGCTTTGTTCGTAGTGATGCTTTCTAAGGCCCACTTGACTTCACATTCCAAGATGTCTGGCTCTAGATGAGTGATCACATCATCATGATTATCTGGGTCGTGAAGATCTTTCTTGTACAGTTCTTCTGTGTATTCTTGCCACCTCTTCTTAATATCTTCTGCTTCTGTTAGGTCCATACCATTTCTGTCCTTTATCGAGCCCATCTTTGCATGAAATGTTCCCTTGGTATCTCTAGTTATCTTGAAGAGATCTCTAGTCTTTCCCATTCTGTTGTTTTCCTCGATTTCTTTGCATTGATTGCTGAAGAATATACTTAACACTACTGAAATGTACACTTAAAAATGGTTAAGATGGTCAGTTTTGTGTGTTTCAAATCACAATAAAATTTTTGATGTTTTAAAATGTTATTTAGTAATGCTTATACAAGTTTGAGGATGGAACAGGAAACAAATTATATAGTTTTATTCCAAGTCATAATAAATAAATGAACCTGTACCTCATACATCAGGATTATTGGTGGTCACAGCAAGAGAGTAACACATTTTTTTTTCACTCTTCTTTTTTACCCCCAAATGATCATAATGTTTTAATAATCAAGAGAAAAGTCATAAGGAAACAAACTAAAGACTTTCACCAAGTTCTTTCAGACAACCTCACTTTTATTCCTTTAGATTCTCCTTTCAGGGTACGATTCCTAGCTTCCGTTTAAAAACCTGCCCTATATTTCTGAAGTCTCACCCAACCAGTCTTTACATTTTCTGCTAACATGGTTCACTTACAAGTCCTGAAAAACTTTCTCCAAGAACTAAATGAAAAATACGGAAAATTTTCTCAAACTGTAATCTTACATGGACTTACCAAGATTCCCTTATTAATTAGCACTCTCATTTAACAATGTTACACTTATCTGAGTACTATTATTATGCCGCATATCTCCAGGAACCTAGATAGTAAACATGTGAACTTGAATGGTCTAAAACAGGGGGATTTCAAACAGGAGCTCACAGACAGAAATTTGGGGGTCTGTGGTTTTGGATGAGCAAGAAACCAATCTATATCTTTATTTTTAGTAACCTCTGACTTAAATTGAGTATTTCCTTCTATTATGATTGTAGGCAAAACCTGTTGACATTGTTATATTCCCAGCATCTAACACACTGCCTGGCAGAGTTGCTCAGTAATTATTGTAGAAGAAAAGAAAGAAGAGATGGAGAGAGGGTGTTTGGAGTATGTCTAGATAGCAAGATACCAGGACTCTTTTCTACTCAGTCATCCTCTACCTTCATCAGTAATACCTCTGTAAAATTATCTTACCTCCTAGTTATGGAGCACTTCAGTGTTTTGAATTGTGCCCTGTTTCATATGCTCTCCTTAATCATCTTGTGAGTTAGTAAGAGTGTTAGTCACTCAGTCGTGTCCAACTCTTTGTGACCCCATGGACTGTAGCCCACCAGGCTCCTCTGTCCATGGAATTCTCCAGGCAAGGTTGTGGAGTGGGTAGCCATTCCCTTCTCCAGGGGATCTTCCCGGCCAAGGGTTTGAACCCAGGTCTCCTTCATCGCAGAGAGATTCTTTACTGTCTGAGTCACTAGAATAGGAAGGACTGGTATTATTCTTTTCACTATTCCTGTAAGAAACAAGCGTAGTGAAAATAAATATTTTTCCTGTGGTTCCACAGTGGATAAATGTCAAAGTCATGTCCAGATTCCCCACAATTTCAATACCTAGTTCAATGGTCTTTCCCTTGTATCAAATCACCTGTATTGTTAATAAGATCTCTGTTTTCAATAGGTTCTTGTAGAATATTCCCAATTAGCAGGCAGTCATACATTTGGGAGGATTTCCATTTAGCCTCGAGTTGTACCAAGTTGGCCTTCAGGACTGTTCCCTTGGCCAGGTGGAGTCAGCCCTTTTGTTGCAGCTGTAGAGAGCATTAATAAAATTCCTAAACAAAAAGGGAGATGAAGACTCCATTGTAACAGGAATGACAAAGGTTATTTTTCCAACTATGAATTTTGAGAACCTTGTTGTTCTTAGTCACTAAGTCATGTCCAACTCTTTGTGACACCATGAACTGCAGCACGCCAGGCTCCTTTGTCGTCCACTATCTGGCAGAGTATGCTCAAATTCATATCCATTGAGTCAGTGATGCTATCTAACCATCTCATCCTCTGTTGCCCTCTTCTTTTGCCTTCAAATTTCCCAGCATCAAGGTCTTATCCAATGAGCTGGCTTCTCACATTGGCTGGCCAAAGTATTGGAGCATCAAAACAAAAGCAAAGTATTGGAGCTTCAGCTTCAGCATCAGTCTTTCCATTAAATATTCAGGTTTGATTTCCATTAGGATTGACTGGTTTAATCTCCTTGCAGTCCAAGGGACTCTCAAGAATCTTCTCCAGCACAATTCAAAACCATCAAGTCTTTGATGCTCAGCATTCTTTATGGTCCAGCTCTCACATGCATACATGACTACTGGAAAAACCATAGCTTTGACTATACGGACCTTTGTTTGCAAAGTGATGTCTCTGCTTTTTAATATGCTGTCTAGGTTTATCATAGCGTTTCTTCCAAGGAGCAAGTATCTTTAAATCTTATGGCTGTAGTCACTGTCTCCAGTGATTTTGGAGCCCAGGAAAGTAAAATCTGTCCCTGCTTCAGCTTTTTCCCCCTTCTACTTGCCATGAAGTGATGGGACCTGATCTATAATCTTAGTTTTTTAAATGTTGAGTTTCAAGCCAGCTTTTTCACTCTCCTCTTTCACCCTCATTGAGAAGCTCTTTAGCTCCTTTTCACTTTCTGCCATTACAGTGGTATCATCTGCATATCTGAAGTTATTGATATTTGTCCAGGCAATCTTGATTCCAGCTTGTGATTCATCCAGCATGACATTTTGCATGATGTACTCTGCATATAAGTTAAATAAGCAAAATGACAGTATACAGCCTTGACGTACTCCTTCCCCAATGTTGAACCAGTCTATTGAACCAGTCTATTGTTCTGGTTCTAACTGTTCCTTCTTGACCTGCATACAGATTTCTCAGGAGGCAGGTAAGGTGGTCTGGCATTCCCATCTCTTGAAGAATTTTCCACAGTTTGTTGTGATCCCTATAGTCAAAGGCTTTAACATAGTCGATGAAGCGGAAGTCATTTTTCTGGAATTCCCTTGCTGTCTCTATGGTAAAATGGATGTTGGCAATTTGATCTCTGGTTCCTCTGCCCTTTGTAAATCCAGCTTGTACCTCTGGAATTTCTTGCTTCACATATTGCTAAAGCCTAGCTTGAAGGATTTTGAGCATAACCTTGTTAGCATGTGAAAAGAGCACAATTGTATGTTAGTTTGAATATTCTTTGGCATTGCCCTTCTGTGGAATTGGAATGAAAGATGACCTTTTCCAGTCCTGTGGCCACTGCTGAGTTTTCCAAATTTGCTGATATATTGAGTGCAGCACTTTAACAGCATCATATTTTAATATTTTAAATAGTTCAGCTGGTATTCTGTCACCTCCACTAACTTTGTTTGTAGCAATGCTTTCTAAGGCCCGCTTGAGTTCACACTGCAGAATGTCCAGCTCTAGGTGAATGACCACACCATTGGTTATTTGGGTTATTAAGACCTTTCTTGTATAGTTCTTCGGTGTATTTTTGCTGCCTCTTCTTAATCTCTTCTACTTCTGTTAGGTCTACTTGCTGTTTATGTCCTCTCTCGTGCCCATCCTTGCATGAATTGTTCCCTTGATATCACCAATTGTCTTGAAGAGATCTCTAGTCTTTCCCATTTTATTGTTTTCCTCTATTTCTTTGCATTGTTCACATAAGAACGCCTTCTCATCTCTCCTTGCTATTCCCTGGAACTCTGTATTCAGTTGGGTATATCTTTCCCTTTCTCCCTTGCCCTTCTTTTCTCTTCTTTCCTCAGCTCTTTGTAAAGCCTCCTCAGACAACCATTTTGCCTTTTTGCATTTCTTTTTCTTTGGGATGGTTTTAGTCAGTGCCTAATATACAATGTTAGGAACCACCATCCTTAGTTCTTCAGGCATTCTGTCTACCAGATCTAAACACTTGACCATATTTGTCATCCACCATATAATCATAAGGGATTTGATTTAGGTCATACTTGAATGGTCTAGTGGTTTTCCCTATTTTCTTCAATTTGAGCCTGAATTTTGCTGATCTGAGCTACAGTCAGCAACAGGTCTTATTTTTGCTGACTATATAGAGTGTTTCTATCTTTGGCTGCAAAGAATATAAACAATCTGATTTCATTATTGGCCATCTGGGTTATGTTCATATGTGGAGTCATCTCTTGAGTTGTTGGAAAAGAGTGTTTGCTATGACCAGTGTGTTCTCTTGACAAAATTCTGTTAGCCTTTGCCCTGCTTCATTTTGTACTCCAAGGCCAAACTTGCCTGTTACTCCAGGTAACTCTTGACTTCCAACCCCCTAAGATGAAAAGGATATCTTTTTTGATGTTAATTCTAGAAGGTTTTGTAGGTCTTCATAACTGGTCAGCTTCAGCTTCTTCCATGTCAGTGGTTGGGACATAGCCTTGGGTTACTGTGATATTGAATGCTTTGCCTTAACTGAACTGAGATTATTCTGTCATTTTTGAGATTGCATCCAGGTACCAAGTACTGCCTTTTGGACTCTTTTGTTGACTATGAGGGCTACTCCATTTTTTCTAAAGGATTCTCACCCACAGTAGTAGATATCATGGTCATCTGAATAAAATTCTCCCATTCTGTAGCCTGCCAGGGTCCTGTGTCCATGGAATTCTTTAGAAAAGAATACTGGAATGAGTGGGTAGCCATTCCTTTTTCCAGGCGATCTTCCTGACCCAGAGACTGAACCAGGGAAGTCCCTCATCACTTTCTTTCACTTTCATTCCTGTCCATTATAGTTCACTGATTCCTAAGATGTTGATATTCATTCTTGCCGTCTCCTGTTTGACCCCGTCCAATTTACTTTGATTCATGAATCTAACATCCCAGGTTCGTATGCAATATTCTTTACAGTGTCAGACTTTACTTTCACCACTAGACAAATCCGCAACTGAGTGTCGTTTCTGCTTTGACCCAACTATTTCATTCTTACTAGAGCTACTAGTAATTACCATCTGCTCTTCCCTAGTAGCATATTGGTCAGCTTCTTACCTGGGAGGCTCATCTTCTGGTGTTATATCTTTTAGCCTTTTCATACTGTCTATAGTGTTCTCCAGGCAAGAATACTGGAGTGGGCTGCCATTTCCTTCTCCAGTGGACTACATGTTATCAGATTCTTCACTGTGACCCATCTGTCTTAGGTGGCCCTGTATGGCACAGCTTCATAGCATCACTGAGTTATACAAGCCCCTTCACCATGACAGTGCTGTGATCCATGAAGGGGAATCTATATGTCAGCTTTACACAGTGTGACAAATTGGATTCAAAATGGGCTTTGAAGGAAGAGTCAAGCTGTGTGCAAATTTTGGTTCTGCTACTCATATATATGAGACCTTGGTGAAGTTACTGAACTTCTTCATGATAGCCTTTGGCTTCCTGATCTGTAATATGGGATGACAAATACCTTTCTCACAAGTTCTTGGAGGAAATAAATAAGAGATATGAAAATCTCAAGCTCAGGGACAGGCACAGTCCCCCTGACTAAGTAAGTGAATTTTTAAAAAATGCTGTCTTTCCCAATCAAAAGTTTTCAAAATTTCCAAGTCTAATGATATGAAGTTTTGATACTGCCAACCTCCTTTTGTCTCCTTTAGTCACTGCGTTCTTATTCAGTTTGCTGTCTTTCTTAAAGAAGTGTGAATTTGTAGAACAGAAAAGCTCAAGCTGACTTCATTTCTGTTCCATTATATTAGCCTCCAAAGCAAATGAAAATTCACATTCCTTCTATATGAAGCAATTTGAAATGACACTCTTCTTGTTTTCTCTTTTATGAGGGTAGGATTGCTTATTTCTAATTTAGTCCTGATCAATTTTAAATTAATGAAGTGGTCTGGAGATTTATTCTCTAAGCTAAGTTTCTTTCAAAATGTCACATAGTCACTAATATGCTTGTCCTATCTGTGTTTTATTTAAAATCATAAACTTATGGAGGATAGAACTATTTGATAGGTGATAAGAAGCTTTTCTGTCCTGTTTCCAATCTGGGGAGAGAATGATGGAAATGGCTTTTTAGTCCCCAGGCTCTGCCTTCCTAATTTTCAGTCTGCCACACCACTTTGCTGTTCTGAAACTAAGTGGGAAATAACACAAAGCAATGATTTATACATTTCATTAAGCATTTCAGGTAATTGACCAACATTTATAATAATTTCACATTATTTTTTTATAACATCCCTTACAGTTATCTCATTTCATTTATTTAGGCAGATGTCTTTCATAATTTTATCACACTTTTTCAAAAATCCTAAAAAGTATGTGTTTGGTACTTAATTATTTACTAGCAATATATCAGACACTACATTACTATTACTAAACTGAAGAGACTAAGAAACATTTTTTTCTGACCCACGAGAAAAAAAATAAAACCTTTGAAGATCAAAAAAAGTAGAAACATCACTCACTAGATTTAGAAATTAAGAATAAGAAAAATAAACTTTTTTCTTCAGTAATTTCAAAAATATGTTAAATATGTTTAATATTTGAATATTATTAAATATAGATATAATTAAAAGATTTCTTTGATCACAATTTGCTATTTACCAAGACTGTGTATTTCAGAAGATTCACCACTTTTGTTTAAACATTTTCCATTGATATGGTAATAAACTGTGATTAGGATATTGACTGCTCCTTGTTGTCAAAGTGCTTGAGGATCAGATCTGCGCTGAGTCCAGGTATGTCCACTATACTCTCTGAAGAAAGAAGTCCCAATGTTTATTCCTGCAACAGTATCGTTTCAAAGCCTAAAAAAGTCAGCTAATACACTGCAAAAAGAGAAGGGAAAGTTTACTAAGTAGGTGTTGTCTATCCTGGAACAGAAAACCCACAGAATTTTGAAGTTGAAAGGAGTGATAGAGTAACCTAATGTAACTGTTTCATTTAAATTCTAGGAAAAAAGCTTAGAGGGGTACATGTAATATTTATAAAGTGTGTGAGTTTGTGTGTAGGTGAGTGTGTTGTATTTGTGCAAATCTAGTAAATAACTATAATCTCTTTCTACTTAAGGAAATGGAAGGGAAATTTCTTCAGAATTCAGGGCTATTAGGTATTAAAATGGATTACAAAGAAGGCTTGTGCATACTTTATAAGGAGAAAGTGGAATGTCCTTAGAGCTACGCCATCCTAAAAGTTTATGGATGCTTTTGAACTGTGGTGTTAGAGAAGACTCTTGAGAGTTCCTCAGACTGGAAGGAGATCAAACTAGTAAATCCTAAAGGAAATCAGTCCTGATTATTCATTGGAAGGACTGATGCTAAAGCTGAAACTCCAATACTTTGGCCACCTAATGCGAAGAACTGACTCATTGGAAAAGACCCTGATGCTGGGAAAGACTGAGGCAGGAGGAGAAGGGGATGACAGAGAATGAGATGGTAGGATGGCATCACTGACTTAGTAAACATGAGTTTGAGCAAGCTCTGGGAGATGGTGAAGGAGAGGAAAGCCTGGCATGCTGCAGTCCATGGGGTCACAATCAGACACAACTGAGCAACTGAACTGAAGTGGGCTTTTAAACCTACTCAAAGGAGAAACTTCAGACTTAAATTAAAGAAAGTAGGGAAAACCATGCGACCATTCAGGTATGACCTAAATCAAATCCCTTACAATTATACAGTAGAAATGACAAATAAGTTCAACGGATTAGATCTTATGACAGAATGCCTGAAGAACTATGGACAAGTTAGTAACATTGTAAAGGAAGCAGTGATCAAAATCATCCCCCCAAAAAAAGAAATGCAAAAGGGCAAAATGGATGTCTGAGGAGGCCTTACAAATAGCTGAGAAAAGAATAGACGGCAGAGAAGGAAAAGAAAGATATACCATCTGAATGTAATTCCAAAGAATAAGAAGAGGTAAGAAAGCCTTCTTAACTGACCAGTGCAAAGAAATGGAGGGAAAACAATAGAATGGCAAAGACTAGAGATCTCTTCAAGAAAATTGGAGATTCCAAGGGAACATTTCATGCAAAGATGTGTACAACAAAGGACAGAAATGGCATGGATTTAGAAGAAGATATTAAGAGGTGGCAAGAATACACAGAAGAACTATACAAAAAATATTTAATGACCCAGGTAATCACAATGGTGTGATCACTCACCTAAAGCCAGATGTCCTGGAGTGTGAAGTCAAGTGGGCCTTAGGAAGCATCACTATGAACAAAGTGGAGGTGATGGAATTCCAGTTGAGCTATTTCAAATCCTAAAAGATGATGTTGTGAAAGTGCTGCACTCAATATGCCAGCTAATCTGGAAATCTCAGGAGTGGCCACAGGACTGGAAAAGTTTGGTTTTCATTCCAATCCCAAAGAAAGGCAATGCCAAAGAATGCTCAAACTATGCACTATTACACTCATTCCACATACTAGCAAAGTAATGCTCAAAATTCTCCAGGCTAGGCTTTAACAGTACATGAACCGAGAACTTCCAGATATTCAAGCTGGATTTAGAAAAAGGTTGAGGAACCAGAGATCAAATTGCCAACATCCGTTGGATCATAGAAAAAGCAGGAGAATTACAGAAAAACATCTACTACTTCTTCATTGACTATGCTAAAGCCTTTGACTGTGTGGATGACAACAAATTGTGAAAAATTCTTCAAGAGATGGGAATACCAGACCACCTTACCCACCTCCTGATAATCTGTATGCAGGTCAAGAAGCAACAGTTAGAACTTAACATGAAACAATGGACTGATTCCAGATTGGGAAAGGAGTATGGCAAGGCTGTATATTGTCACCCTGCTTATTTAACTTATATGCAGAGTACATTATGTGAAATGCCAGGCTGGATGAAGCACAAGCTGGAATCAAGATTGCCAAGAGAAATAGCAGTAATCTCTATATGCAGATGACACCACCCTTATGGCATATAGCAAAGAGGAACTAAAGAGCCTCTTGATGAAAGTGAAAGAAAGAGTTAAAAAGCTGACTTAAAACTCAACATTCAAAAAACCAAGATCATGGCATCTGGTCCCATCACTTCATGGCAAATAGATGGGGAAACAATGGAAACAGTGACAGACTTTATTTTCTTGGGCTCCAAAATCACTGCAGATGGTGACTGCAATGAAATTAAAAGTTGCTTGCCCCTTGGAAGAAAAGCTATAACCAACCTAGACAGCATATTCAAAAGCAGAGACATTACTTTGCAACAGACTTCTGTATGGTCAAAGCCATGGTTTTTCCAGTAGTCATGTTTGGATGTGAGACTGGATCATGAAGAAGGCTGAGCACTGAACAATTGATGCTTTTGAACTGTGGTTTTGGAGAAGACTCTTGAGAGTCCCTTGTACTGCAAAGAGATCCAACCAGTCAACCCTAAAGGAAATCAGTCCTGAATATTCATTGGGTTAACTGATGCTGAAAATGAACCTCCTGTACTTTGGCCACCTGATGTAAAGAGCTGATTCATTAGAAAAGATCCTGATGCTGGGAAAGATTGAAGGCAGGAGGAGAAGGGGATGACAGAGGATGAGGTGGTTATATGGCATCACCAGCTCAATGGACAGAGTTTGAGCAAGCTCTGGAGAGATGGTGAAGGACAGGGAGGCCTGGCGTGCTGCAGTCCATGGAGTCACAAAGAATCTGACATGACTGAGCGACTGAACTGAACTGAACTCACAGTTAACTTACAATGTTTCAGGCCCAGAGGAAGGTTATTCAGTTATACACATACAGATATTTTATTTTTCAGATTATTTTCCACTGTAGATTATTATAAGATATTGACTATAGGTTCCTGTGTTATACAGTAAATTTTTGCTGCTTATTGCATGTCTAATTTTTTAAATTAGAAATCAAGCATTCTATTTACACTAAGTCAAACAAGTGAAATCAAAATGTCATACAGTTTTTAATTAGGTAAAAATTCATGTTTTCTAAAATATTTATAATACATACTATTTATATGTATACAAAAACTTTTCTACTTTGCTTGATAAAGGCTTGAGAAAGAACTTCAGAAAAAAAAAAGAAGAGATGGAGAAATTGGGAAACATAAATAAATGAAATGGGAGCACTGAATATGAAATGACAAAAGTAAAACAAACTAGATAAAAGTAAAGGATCATCATATAGTCCATTTGTTTTTAAACATGGCTGCTCAATAGAAACATACCTGGAGCTTTAGAGAAAAAAAAAGCAATACCTGAACACTTGTATTTTTCAAAAAAATACCAAGATAATTCTGATACACATCTGGATTTCAAAAAATGATTACAGGTTTTTCTATTAGTTCCTAGTTTTGGGTGATATAGAGTTCTATTATTTTTCTGTTGACCAATCATGATACAATGGTATTAAGTGAGCAACAGTTACATAATCACAATAGTAAAAGATGCTTATCAGTTTTCACAATCAGTCAGTTCAGTTCAGTTCAGTTGCTCAGTCATGTCCAACTCTTTGCGACCCCATGAATCGCAGCACGCCAGGCCTCCCTGTCCATCACCAACTCCTGGAGTTCACTCAGACTCACGTCCATCGAGTCAGTGATGCCATCCAGCCATCTCATCCTCTGTAATCCCCTTCTCCTCCTGCCCCCAATCCCTCCCAGCATCAGAGTCTTTTCCAATGAGTCAACCCTATGCATGAGGTGGCCAAAGTACTGGAGTTTCAGCTTTAGCATCATTCCTTCCAAAGAAATCCCAGGGCTGATCTCCTTCAGAATGGACTGGTTGGATCTCCTTGCAGTCCAAGGGACTCTCAAGAGTCTTCTCCAACATCACAGTTCAAAAGCATCAATTCTTCGGCGCTCAGCTTTCTTCACAGTCCAACTCTCACATCCATACATGACCACTGGAAAAACCATAGCCTTGACTAGACGGACCTTAGTCGGCAAAGTAATGTCTACTTTTGAATATGCTATCTAGGTTGGTCATAATCAATAACCAAACACAAAATAAAAGATAATTACAATTGCAAGCCATATGGGGAACATGATTAACCTAACAATAGGAAATAATTACATACAGTTTGGGGAGGGAGGTCAAGCAGAGTGATGTGGTAAGTGGAAGTGCGTACATGCACATGTTTTCATCTGTCCAGCCAGTCTATGTCTTTTGGTTGGTGCATTTAATTCATTTATATTATGATAACTATCAATATGTATGAACCTGTTACCATTTTCTTAATTATTTGGGATTCATTTTGTGTAGGTTTTTTCCTTCTCTTGTGTTTCCTGCCTAGGGAAGTTCCTTTAACATTTGTGATAAAACTGGTTTGGTGGTGCTGAATTCTCTTAACTTTTGCTTTGTCTCTTAACTTTTGTCTGGAAAGCATTTGATTTCTCCATCAAATCTGAAGGACAGACTTGCTGGGTAGAGTATTTTTGGTTGTCGGCTCTTTCCTTTCATCACTTGGAATATATCATGCCATTCCCTTCTGGCTTGTAGAGTTTCTGTTGAGAAATCAGCTGACAACCTGAAAGGAGTTCCCTTGTATGTTGTCATTTTTTCCTTGTTGCTTTTAATATTTTATCTCTGTCTTTAATTTTTGTCAGTTTGATTACTATGTGTCTTGGTGTGTTCCTCCTTGGGACTCTGTGCTTCCTGAACTTTGCTGACTATTTCCTTTCCCATGTTAGGAAAGTTTTTAGCTATTATCTCTTCAAATATTTTCTCAGGTCCTTTCTGTCTTTCTGCTCCTTATGGGACCCCTAGAATGTGAATGTTGATGCATTTAATGTGTCACAGGTCTCTTTGGCTGTCTTCCTTTTTTTTTGTTATATATATTTTTTCTATATTCTGTTCTGTGGCATTGATTTATACCATTGTGCCCTCCAGGTCACTTATCTGTTCTCTGCCTCTGTCGTTCTGCTCTTGATTCCTTCTAGTGTATTATTCAATCTCTGTTTTTTTGTTCTTTGGTTCTTCTAGATCTTTGGTATGCATTTCTTGCATCTCCTCCATTGTTTTCCCAAGATCCTGGATCATCTTCATTATCATTATTCTGAATTCTTTTTCTGGAAGGTTGCCTATCTCCAGTTCATTTAGTTGTTTTCTCAGGGGCTTTATCTTGTCCCTTCATTTGGCAGATAGCTTTCTGCTTTTTCATCCTGATTAACTTTCTGTGATATGGTTTTTTCTCACATCTGTGGTATTGTGGTACTTCTTGCTGCTTCTGTCTGCCCTCTGATGGAGGAGCCTGAGAGACTTGTGTAAACTTCCTGGTGGGAGTGACTGGTGGTGGGAGAAATTGGGTCGTGCTCTGGGGGGCAAGGCCTTGCTCAGTAAAGCTTTAACCCAATTCTCTGCTGATGGGTAGGGTTGTGCTCCGTCCCTATTAGTTGTTTGGCCTGAGGCAACCCAACCCTGGGGTCTATGGTTGGGTTAATGGCAACCTCCAAGAGGGCTTATGCCAAGAGGAACCTTCCAGGACTGCTGCCGCCAGTTCCCCCATCCCTGTGGTGAGCCTCTGCCAACCCACACCTCTATAGGAGACGCTCAAACACTGGCAGGTAGTTTTGGTTCAGTCTTCTGTGGGGTCAGTGCTCCTTTCCTCAGGGTCTTGGTGTGTACAAGATTTTGTTTGTGCCCTGCAAGACTGGAGTCTTTTTCCCCAGTCCTGTGGAAGTCCTATAATCAAGTCCTGCTGGCTTTCAAGGTCAGATTCCCTGGGGATTCCCAGTTGCCTTGTCAGATTTCCCAGGCTGGGAAGACTGACATGGGATTCAGAACCTTCACAACGTGGGAGAACTTCTTTGGTATTATTTTTCTCCAGTTTGTCGGTCACCCATCTGGTCAGTATGGGATTTGATTTTTTCGTGATTGTACCTCTCCTACCATCTCACTCCAGCTTCTTCTTTGTTTTTTGGTGTGGGGTATCTTATTTTATTGGGTACCAGCATTCTGTTAGTGATTCTTCAATAGCTACTTGCAATTCTGGTGCTCTCACAGGAGATGAGCACATGTCCTTCTATTCTGCTATCTTGAGTGCAGGCCTCAGTTGCTTGGTTTAGAAGACCTAAACCAAATATAGTTCCTGGTGTCAAAGATCTACAAAACTAAAATAATTTTGTTTACCATTGATGAAATGGTAAAAATAATAAACTTCTGTGAACGTTAAGTAGAAGAAAAAATAAACTTCTGTGAAACAGAACCATGAAATAGAATTACTTATACTTTTTTTTTTTTTTCCAGGTCAAACACTCTTCAGAGTAGTAATCAAATCTCTGTCACCTAAAGAGTTAGTTCGGATTCATGTCCCTAAACCTTTGGACAGGAACGATGGAACATTTTTGATGCGATATAGGATGTATGAAACTGTCAGTAAAGGGCTGAAGATAGAAGTCCTTTATGGTGATGAACATGTTGCTCAGTCTCCCTATATTTTGAAAGGTAAGTAATTATTACATAAACCAGAGCCAACCTTACGTGTAGAACCCATAGCTTTCAGATTGCATTATGATGATGTTAAAGACATGTGCAAAAGGATAAATGTGATATATGTACCTCCTGGAATTCAATTCTCTTGATATCTTATGGGAGAGAAAAACTAAGTAATTTAAACAGATTTAAATGACAAGCAAAAATATTCTTGTGTATTTACCCAGGTAGTTACCATATTTAGTACTCTTCATTCTTTTGCATAGATACATGTTTTCAGTTAGTACTATTTGCCTTTTACCTAAAGAATTCCTATTAACTTTTCACTTAATGTGAGGATGATGGTGATTAGTTCTTCCAGCTTTTAGATATCTGATAATATCTTTATTTTGTCTTTATTTTTGAGAGATATTTTGCCAGGTAGAATTATCAGTTCAGTTCAGTTCATTTGCTCAGTCATGTCTGACTGTTTACAACCCCGTGAACTGCAGCATGCCAGGCTTCCCTGTCCATCACCATCTTCTGGAGGTTGCTCAAACTCATGTCCATCGAGACAGTGATGCCATCCAACCATCTCATCCTCTGTCATTCCTTTCTCCTCATGCCTTCAATCTTTCCCAGCATGAGGGTCTTTTCTAAAGAGTCAGTTCTTCGCATCACATGGCCAAAGTATGAGAGTTTCAGCTTCAACATCAGTCCTTCCAATGAATATTCAGGACTGATTTCCTTTAGGATAGACTGGTTGGATCTCCTTGCAGTCCAAGGAACTCTCAAGAGTCTTCTCCAACACTGCAGTTCAAAATCATCAATTCGTCAGTGCTCAGCTTTCTTTATGGTCCAACTATCACATCCATACATGACTACTTGAAAAACCATAGCTTTGACCAGACAGACCTTTGCTGACAAAGTAATGTTTCTGCTTTTGAATGTGCTGTTTAGGTTGGTGATAGCTTTTCTTCCAAGGAGCAAGCAACTTTCAGTTTCATGGCTTCAGTCACCATCTGCACTGATTTTGGAGCCCAAGAAAACAAAGTCTGTCACTGTTTCCATTGTTTCCCCATCTATTTGCCCTGAAGTGATGGGACCGGATGTCATGATCTTTGTTTTTGAATGTTGAGTTTTAAACCAGCTTTTCACTCTCCTCTTTCACTTTCATCAAGAAGCTCTTTAGTTCCTCTTCACTTTCTGCCATCAGGGTAGTGTCATCTGCATATCTGAGGTTATTGATATTTCTCCCGGCAGTCTTGATTCCAGCTTGTGCTTCATCCAGCCAAGCATTTCACATGATGTACTTTGCATATAAGTTAAATAAGCAGGGGGCAATATACAGCCTTGCTGCTGCTGCTGTTGCTGCTGCTGCTACTGCTGCTGCTAAGTCGCTTCAGTCATGTCCGACTCTGTGCAACCCCACAGACAGCAGCCCACCCAGCTCCCCAGTTCCTGGGATATCCAGGCAAGAATACTGGAGTGGGATGTCAGTTCCTTCCCCAATGCATGAAAGTGAAAAGGGAAAGTGAAGTTGCTCAGTCGTGTCCGACTCTTCGAGACCCCATGGACTGCAGCCTACTAGGCTCCTCCATCCATGGGATTCTCCAGGCAAGAGTACTGGAGTGGGGTGCCATCACCTTCTCCATACAGCCTTGACATACTCCTTTCCCAATATGGAACCAGTGTGTTGTTCCATGTATGGTTCTAACTATTTCTTCTTGACCTGCATACAGATTTCTCAGGAGGCAGGTAAAGTGGTCTGGTATTTCCATCTCTTGAATTTTCCTCAGTTTGTTGTGATCCACACAGTCAAAGGCTTTAGTGTGGTCAATGAAGCAAAAGTAGATGTTTTTCTGGAACTCTCTTGCTTTTTCTATGATCCAATGTATGTTGGCAATTTGATCTCTGATTCCTCTGCCTTTTGTAAATCCAGCTTGAACATCTGGAAGTTCTCGGTTCACGTACTGTTGAAGCCTGACTTGGAGAATTTTGAGCATTTCTTTGCTAGCATGTGAAATGAGTGCAATTGTGCAGTAGCTTGAACATTCATTTGCACTGCCTTTCTTTGGGATTGGAATGAAAATTGACCTTTTCCAGTCCTGTGGCCACTGCTGTGTTTTCCAGATTAGCTGGCATATTGAGTGTAGCACTTTCATAGCATCATCTTTTAGGATTTGAAATAGCTTAACTGAAATTCCATCACCTCCACTAGCTTTGTTCCTAGTGATGCTTCCTAAGGCCCACTTGACTTTGCATTCCAGGATGTCTAGCTCTAGGTGAGTGATCACACCATCATGGTTATCTGGGTCATGAAGATCTTTTTTGTGCAGTTCTTCTGTGTATTCTTACCACTTCTTCTTAATATCTTCTTCTTCTGTTAGGTCCAGACCATTTCTGTCCTTTATTGTGCCCATCTTGGCATGAAATGTTCCCTTGGTATCTCTTAATTTTCTTGACGAGATCTCTAGTTTATCTCATTCTATTGTTTTCCTCTGTTTTCTTGCATTGATCACTGAGGAAGGCTTTCTTATCTCTCCTTGCTATTCTTTGGAACTCTGCATTCAAATGAATTATTCTTTCCTTTTCTCCTTTGCTTTTGATTGACAAGTTTTTTTCCCTCTTTGAATACTTGAAGTATATTGTTCTGCTGTCTTCTATATCTGCTCACTTGCATTATTTCCAGTTATAAATCTGCCATTTTCTATATCCTTGGTCCCCTGCTAAATATTTTTCTCTTTATCAGTTATTTTGAACAAATTGATTATTATGTGCTTTGGTGTAGTTTTCTTCATATTTCTTACGCTTGAGATTTGTGGATCTTTGGGTTTATAGCTTTCATCAAATCCAGCATATAAGTGGCCATAAGTTCTTCAAATATTTTTTCTGTTCTATCTCTGCTCTCCTCCAAGAATTCTAATTACCCATACATTAGACTTGAAATTATCCCATGACTCAATTATGCTCTTTTCATGTAAAATTATATTTTTCTCCATTTTATTTTGTATAGTTTCTATATGTTTAAGTTTACAATCTTTCTATTATGTTCAATTTGTCATTAATTTTATCTAGTGTATTTCTCATTGCTCAATGCTTTCTCGTCTTCTTGAGCTTTTCTCTAGGATGCAATTAAGTTGTTTGGAAGTAAGTTGATCCTTCAAATTTTCTTTTACAATTTATTAGGCAGGTCGAAAGCCATGTTTAGTCTAGGGCTAATTATTCCTTACTACTCAGGCAATACATCTCTGCATATTCTATCCAATTTCTATGAATTAGGATGCTTTCCAGTTTGGTTTGTATGAATAGGCACTTTTTCCAGCCCTGTATGAACCATAGGTACTTTTGCCTCTAATCCTTATGGCCTCATGGATAGTTCTTTCTTTGTTTTGGACAGTTTATTCAAACATATATATATTGCTCAGTATGCCTTAAATATTTGAGGGGAACCTTGTACAGATCTCTCGAGTTCTGTCTCTGTGCAGAATGTTCTACAACTTCTGGCTGCCTTGGACTTTCAGCTCTGTCTCAACTCAGTGAGACTTCTGGGCTCTGCCCAGATGGTTCCTCCCTGTTGCACAACCTAGAAACTCCCTTGGGCAGTAAACTTGAGGAACTATAGAGTTTACATCATTTGTTTGTCATCTCTCAAACTCTATTCATTTCCTAATGTCCAATGTCTTAAAAAACTATTGTTTCATATATTTTATCCATATTTTGGTAGTTTTCATTAGGAAGCTAAATTGACCCCTATTTCTTATGCTGGTCTGAAGTAGAAATCCTCAAAAAAATTTAAATAGCTTTTAAAATTATTTTTATATTAAATATGGCTATATTGTAAAATAAGATAATTTTTGCACAAATTCTTTTTTAAATGAGTCTTCAGAATAGTTTCATACTTATGTCTGACCACTTTAAGCTTACACTTCAAGATGTCCCTGAGTTTCATATTTCCTTTCTGAGATGTGCTGATGGAGGTAATTTTAGGGATTCAGAGGAAGAGACCTCATCTTGTCTTTAAAAATCACCAGCCTTACTACATAATCATGCCTAAAAAGGGATACATTCTCTCTTTCCTTGTTGAAATGTAAGTTTTATGCTCATCAGCCGTTTATAGCTCATTGGAAATAAATTTATCAGTGAATTGAATGAGTAGGTCACATTGGGAGATAATATGCTATATGTTACATTGGGGGAGTATATGCTATACTAGGTTATCTAGGGTGGGGTGAAAAGGGGTCAGAGGTAAGAGCACAAGACTCTGACATTACTTTCACCACTGATTTGTTTACAGTAGATTATCCCTGTCTGGATAATCTTAGAGTTTACCAAGAAGTCATCCCATGCTCACATCAGTGGCAGAAACAACTCCTTGTGTTGCTTTGCTTGTTAATGGAGCTTGGCATTCCACATGTTTTGCTTTCCTTAGGACCAGTATACCATGAGTACTGTGAGTGTCCAGAAGAGGATCCTCAGGCCTGGCAGAAAACTCTGTCTTGTCCAGACAAGGAACCACAGATTGAAAAAGATTTTGCTTCTTTCCCCAGCATTAATCTCCAACAGATGCTAATTGAAGTTCCGAAAAGGTTTGGGGATGAGAGGGGTGCTATTGTTCATTACACGATTCTCAATAACCACATCTACCGAAGATCTTTAGGGAAATACACAGACTTCAAAATGTTCTCAGATGAGATTTTGCTGTCACTGACAAGAAAGGTATGAGAATGAATTCGTTGATTCCAAAACCAAAATAGTTTAAATATTTATTTGAGACATTTAATTCTTAGAATAATAATGGTAAAGAATGAAAACGGATTCCAAGCTTGAAAACGTATATCTGTCTACCACCTAATTATGGATCAGCTGGATTTCTTTTTCCTTTAATATTTAAGTTAAATAGTTTGAGCCCCATCTCAGGTAGGTAGACCATATAACACTCTCCCAAGTCTTCTGTGACAGACATTTATAGTTGCAAGGTGAATTCTTCAGCTTCCCCATTCCTGCTGAATACTCCTTCCATTCAGATTTCACTTCCTGCAGCAGTTTTCTTCTTGTCACCTCAAAATAAGTTGAACTTAGGACACATTTTCATTGTTTTAATCCAAAGTGCTTCTAAAAGATCCTGTGCATGGCACACTTTGTTGAATGTTGAGGTACCAGAGAGAGGTTATTTTGTGCCAATGTAGAATAGGCCAAACAAAAATCCTAACATGTAAAAATAGACATCCCTGTGTAAAATCAGACTCTTGAGTCATCCTTACCTCTGGGAATTTCTCACTGGCTGACCTTGATCTTCACGTCTAGGCTTCTTATGAAACATGACTACTACTACTACTACTACTACTACTACTACGACGTCGCTTCAGTTATGTCCGACTCTGTGCGACCCCATTGACGGCAGCCCACCAGGCTCCCCCATCCCTGGGATTCTCCAGGCAAGAACACTGGAGTGGGTTGCCATTTCCTTCTCCAGTTTTCCTTTAAAATTGGAGGAAGTTACAGTTCAGTACACACAGGCAAAGTCGTATCCGACTCTTTGTGACCCCATGGACTATAGCCCACCAGGCTCCTCTGTCCATGGAATTCTCTAGGCAAGAATACTGGAGTAGGTTGCCATTGCCTTCTCCGATGAAACATGACTGGAGCTTCTGTTTTCCAAAAGATTTCACATCCCCAGTACCTCCTCCTTCTATCCCGCTATTCAGCCCCTCTTTCCATATTTACAAAACTTCTATAAATCCTCCTAAGCAGAGCAATTCAAACTACCTTTCGTTATTCCTTATTCCCAATCGTGCAGAATAAAAGAGGAAGAATGGGCATTTTTTTTTTTTACCTCTCTCATCTAGAAGGGCCATGAAGGTAGTTTTCTTACCCAAAAGCCACCTTTCCTGACATGACTTATATATTCCCAAGCACATGAAATATGGGACTGCAATCGATTCTTATTTTAAATAAGAGTTGCCTCCTGCCTCCCCATCAGCCCATCATATGAGCATATTATAGGCATCTGATCCTAAAGGCAGTTCCTTCTTCCTGGACTACCACCAGTCCACTCTGCCCTGTGTTTATGTATCTCTGTGCTTATGTGGTTTTCAACTAGGAATGATTTGCCTCTGAGAGGAATTTAGCAATGTTGCAACTGGGGACTTGCTACTGCACCTGGTGGGTAGAGGCCAGGGATTCTGCTAATTCTACAATGTGCAGGACAACGCCCACAGAATAGAATTACCCAGACCAAAATGTCAGTGGTGCCAAGATTGAGAAATCCTCCTCTACAGTGAGAACTTCTGATGTGGCGCTTATGGACTATAGCCCACCTGGCTCCTCCATCCATGGGATTCTCCAGGCAAGAATACTGGAGTGGGTTGCCATTTCCTTCTCCAGAGGATCTCCCCAACCCAGGGATCGAACCTGGGTCTCCTGCATTGCAGGCAGGCTCTTTACGGTTTGAGCCACCAAGGAATCCCTTATTAAATAAGCTACTAAATGATAGTAGGGGAGCACTAGGGTGAAGAATCATATTTTGCCCTTCCCTTTTGTTCCAGGTTCTTTGCCCAGTGACTAAAAATGGATTTAAGATAAACAAGACTCACCTCTGGTTTTTGAACAGCTCACTCTAGGGGAACTTGTTTTTGTTATTCGGAAGTGAGGATGGGATATGAATACAAGCAACATTATACCACAACACGATAGGCACATAAGAAAAGTATGTACCCAGAGTTAAAATGTCCAAGGAAGGCGAGTCATAGAGGAGGTAACATTTGCTCTGGGTGTGGAGGATGAAAAGAGATTGCCAAGTGAATAAGTAGGAGAAGGGCATTCTAATTTAAGAGAATTACATGTCAAGGTGGGTGGGATTTTCAGAGAGTAAGGTTTTCTGGTACTTGGGCAGATGGAAAATGAGATTCAAAGCTAAGCTGGAGCAAGATAGTGAGGGCCTGAATTCCAGCCAGGGGGTTTAGACCTTGTCCTATAGGATTAAGGTATTGTTAAGCTTTGCAGTAACATTAATTTGGGTTTTAGAAATTTGAACAACAATGTGGACAGCAGGAGATGAATCAGAACATCTAGTAAGGGACAAATATTGGAACAATCTAGGGAAGAGATGATAAAGGCCTAAACTAAGGCATTGAGCATGAAGATGGAAATGGATAGCAGATCCCAAAAACAAACATGGTTGTTATAAAGAGTTTTGATAGCAAAGGAAAACCAAGGGCTTGGGTCTAAATTTATAGATTCTCACTTAGGCTGCTGGCAGAAAGGGTGCTTGAAACCATTCATTCACGCCTTTCTGCAAAGTTTCCATACCTATAATTACATAAACACAACAGTTTTAAATGCCAGCTCTGAAGAGAGGTGGCTAATTCCTGCTTAAGTGAATTGTCGTGCATCATCCTCACCCTTGATTTTCTTCTTGCTTAAAAAAAAAAATTTTTATTTGTTTATTTTTGGCTGTGCTGGGTCTTTGTTGCTGCACAGCTTTTCTCTAGTTGCTGTGAGTTGGTGCTACTTTCCAGCTGTGGTGTGCGGGCTTCTCATGGCTGTGGGTTCTCCTGTTGGCAAACATGGGCCGTAGGGCACACAGGCTTCAGTAGTTGCAGCACGTGGGCTCAGTAGTTGTGGCGCATGGGCTTAGTTGCCCTGCAGCATGTGGGATCTTCCCTACTCAGGCATTGAACCTGTGTCTCCTGCACTGGTAGGAGGATTCTTTACCACTGAGCCACCGGGGAAGCCCCTTGATTATCTGATACTACTGATGACTGAGAAGCATCCTTCTCTCTTCTATTTTCAAATTTGTTTTATCAGAATTTTTTTAAAAGTCAAAGAACCAAAGCATTTCGTATCAAAGACTGAGGTCTTCCCGACACTGATAAACATTCTTTTGTTTATTTAGGTCCTTCTCCCAGATTTAGAATTTTATGTTAATCTTGGAGACTGGCCTTTGGAGCATCGAAAAGTCAATGAAACCCCTGGCCCTTTACCTATCATTTCATGGTGTGGCTCTCTGGATTCACAAGATGTTATCCTTCCAACATATGACATCACCCACTCTACGCTGGAAGCTTTGAGGGGTGTTACAAATGATCTCCTATCTATTCAGGGAAATACAGGTAAAAGTCATTCTCTAAGAAAAAGCTTAAAAGTAAAAAAGGTGAATGTTCACTCAGAGAGAGTGAGTCTACATATTTAAATAACCATTGTTCTTTTCTAACCAGGAAAAGAGAAAAACAGCAGTCTAAACTCTAAAGTGGTTTTTGTTTAGGATTCTTTTAATTCAAAAATCAAAGATAAATGAGCTGGGCTAGTAATGTCCAAAACCTACTATAACTGAGTCTCCTTTGAGTTGGTCACATGTAAATACCATTTTAAAATATATTAAAAAATTTTTTTTATTCACTTTCTTTTAAAAATTGTATTATTTATTTATTTGGCTGCATTGGGTCTTAGTTGCAACTTGGGGAATCTTCGTTGCATCATGCAGGATTTTTTGTTGCCACTCAGACTCTCTAGTTGTGGTGTGCAGGCTCAGTAATTGTCATGCGTGGCCTAAGTTGCTCCGTGGCACACGAGACCTTAGTTCTCCAACCAGGGATCAAACCTGCCTCCCCTGCATTGCAAGATGGATCCTTAACCACTGGACCACCAGAGAAGTCCCGTAAAAATATGTATTTGGTAAAACTTTCACTTAATGGTGACTCCAGTGCCTTTATATTGCTGGATATAAATTCTGAAAAATATAAAGTTATATTCATATGTAAGAGAACTATGATATAACTTGGATATTACAACCTCCAGTAAGAAATTCTCTTTCCTGTTTCTGTCTCTCTTGATCCTTTACAATATGAATTCCTTCCCTCATATTTAATGGCCTTAGGTTTATGGTAATACACACCATTTTATTAAACTGAACTCCATGAGTAGAAAAAAACACTGCCTGTCTTTACAAGGCTTCATTTCTATTTAGAGCAGTTCAAGTGGACTTATTTTGTAGACAAGACTAGAGACTCCTTGTAAAGTCTCTAAAGGTAATGGGAAATGAAAACTGACCTACTTTTTATTTGATATCGGTAAATTCCTGAAAAGTGTGCTAAAATAGTAAAGAGGTTGACCATCCCCCTAGTTTCTGTGATTTATGATTTATCCCTTAGAACACTGAGAAGTGTTAATGACTTCTTTTTAGAATGATAGAAAGAGATCTAAATTAATTCTTCCTGATTATTTCCCTCCCAGGAAAGAGAGAATATAAATATATATACATAGTTTAGTTATACATATGTATTTTCATTTAGCAGCATATTAGAAAAATTCTTCAGTATATTCAAATTGATGTGCTTAAAATTCTTACGACCTAAGAATTAAAGTTGTGTGGGTATTACTTAATTGTATAGTTTGTTATAGTCACTCTAAGAATGGCAGTCTAGTCTGTGTGTGTGTGTGTGTGTGTGTGTGTGTGTGTGTGTGAAGCACAAAAGATGGAAGAAACTAATGTGAACCAAGTCATGGAATCTTGTTGGTTTGAACTTGATCCAGCATTGTTTTGGATAATTCCTAAAGTCATACCACAGGAACTCAACCTTTTGAGGGAGCTATCATTAGTACACAAAAGGATAAAAATTAGAGCATATTTTTCAGAAGTTACACTTACTTTAGAAGATGTGTTGATGATAAAAGAGCTTTAGCATCTAAATAACAAAGGTAGATTAAAAATGATTATACTTACCATAATACAAAAATGTCAAATTCATATTAGTATTTTTTTATGGTCTCAAACATCTAGGACCTTCCTGGATCAACAAAACAGAGAAAGCTTTCTTCAGAGGTAGAGACAGCAGAGAGGAGAGGCTCCAGTTGGTGCAGCTGTCCAAGGAAAACCCACAACTACTAGATGCAGGAATCACAGGATACTTCTTCTTCCAAGAGAAAGAAAAGGAGCTTGGAAAAGCTAAATTGATAGGTTTCTTTGACTTCTTTAAGGTATGCGATTAGGTCTTCCTGGATAGATATGAAGTGATGAACTTGTGTTAAAAGTCAAACAGACAGGTGGGGTTGGGCAGATTTCTACCCAGATTTTATGACCCAGCACACACGCTGTTTTCAGAGAATTACAAAACTTATGCAGTTTCTTTTTCATTTGTTGTTAACTTTGTCTACAAATAGCTCAGAACTGTATTTAGTACTCAAAATAGAGAACAAGGATTAATTTAGGATTTTGGTATATTTCCATGTTTTTCTCTTTTTCGTATTTTTTTAAATAAACTGGGAATATAAATGTCTCTTACATAAAATGATCTTGTAAATAAAAAGAGTTTGAATTTCATGCTAGTAAAATGATGTTCAAGTCCCAGCTCTAGTCCTGCCTCTGCTACTAACTTTGGGGCTGTCATGTCTTTAGCACCTCTCACCCCTAACATATGTGAGCCTGCTCAGCTCCTTCAGAGCACCGTATATGAGGCTCAAGGAGATAGAGGTGTGAACAACGTGACAAAACTAACTGGCTGTGACAAAATCTAAAGCCCTTGGTACCAATTATTTAAGAAAAAATTAACTAACAAATTTGTATATCCTCTTCCTCTCAGTGTGGTATAATGAAGAGAGCATGGGATTTGGGTGCATACAATAGAGGTTTATAAAGATCTCTGAAATGAATTTTATCATTTATAAGAAAGGAGATGATATCTGCTTCACATTATTATAATTGAATGAAAAATGATTTTGAAATGTAAATCAAAGTTTATTAATCCAACAAACATGTCAACAGTATATGTACTGTGTCGCCAGCATCACACTAGTCCTTGGTCTTCTCCAGGTTTCTGTTTCCTCAGCTCCAAAACCGAACTTTGAGATAATGCCTTCCCTTTTCATATTTACGTGGGTATAAGGAACAAATGAAATAATGTATAAATAAAAGTGTAAATTATTATCAATATTAAGCTTTAATAAATATAGAGCCTTGGAAATAGTTTTCTTACCTGGTTACAGAAATCTGAATTCCTCATTACGTAGACATAGTTAAAATAGGCATTCCTATTTCCTAAAATTATTTATCACCTTATCTTTAAATATGTTGTATTTCTTAAAATTGACCTGACTAATGCTGCTTATGATTTTAATACAAAGAGAAGACGTGTGTTACAAAATAAAATGTAAAGCTTCTAAATATTAAGTTGGAAAATAATTTCTTTATATTTAATATTACAATGTTGACCAGACACAGAAGTGAAGCAAATGACTGCTAAAACTTTTATGTTTGTTTTAATCTTTTAGTACAAGTATCAAGTGAACGTGGACGGGACCGTGGCTGCTTATAGATATCCATATCTCATGCTTGGTGACAGTTTGGTTCTGAAGCAGGACTCACCATATTACGAACATTTCTATATGGCACTGAAGCCGTGGAAACATTATATTCCAATTAAAAGAAATCTTAGTGATCTACTAGAGAAAGTTAAATGGGCCAAGGTATGCTTTCCATAATTTTAATTTCTTTAGGCGATAACAAGTTCACCAGTATTATTTAGTTACACAAGTTTTATCATAACACAATTTGACATAATTTAGGCAAATGAAATTTTATTTTGTGAAATTTTTGTTTCCCTGAAATCAACATCAGGAAGAATCAACATCAGAACCATTTTGAATGCCCCCTATCAGTATGTTTGAGGATTTTTAGAAGATTTGAAGTACAGTGTTACATAGAATATAGGTTTTCCTAAAGGATCACTATTCATGCACACACACCAAATACAAGTAACACACATCAAATGCAAATTACAGATTAAAAAGACCAAGGTTAAAGTGCTTTATGCACAAGAAAATATTTAGAGCAATTATGGTACCCTTTTGTTTTCCCCAGTTAGAAAAAAAGGCACAAGTTTTTAAATTAATTTTTATTGGAGTAAAGTTGATTTACAGTGCTGTTAGTGTCTGCTGAACAGCAAAGTGAATCAGTTATACATACACACATGTCCATTCTTTTTCAGATTCTATTCCCATATAGGTCATTACAAAGGACTGAGTAGAGCCCACTGTGCTATACAGTAGGTTCTTGTTAGTTATCTGTTTTATATATAATAGTGCATATTATGTCAATCCTAATCTCCCAATTTATCCCTTCCCTTTCCCCCTTGGAAACCATAATTTGTTTTTTATATCTGTGACTCTATTTCTGTTTTGCAAATAGATTCATTTGTGTCATTTTTTTTTAGATTCCACACGTAAGTACTATCATATATTTGTCTTTCTAAGTCTTAACTTCACTCAGTATTTAACTTCATTCAGTATCAGCAGCTGCAAATGGCATTATTTCCTACTTTTTATGGCTGAGTAATATTCCAGCCATATTTGTGTATATGCACCACATCTTCTTTATCCATTTATCTGTCAGTGGACACTTAGGTTGCTTCGCTGTCTTGGCTGTTAAAAATAGTGCTGCAATGAACATGGGATGCATGTATCTTTTTGTATGGTTTTCTCGGGATAACAAGTTCTTAATGAATGCATGCTATACAACATCCCAAGAATCACAAGCTTTCCGTAAAATAAGAATTCTTTCTTTTAAAGGAAGAATACTAAAAAGCTCTTGTATTTTATTGTGAAATTATAAAATTTACCTTTCCATTGTAAGTCTATTCTGTTTCTGAGAAGTAATGTGGCTATGGAAACAACTGGATACCTGACACAGAATATTTTTGTGGCCCTTTATAAAGAGTCAGAATGGCTTGCAAATGGCTTTTTCTGGGAGCAGCATCATATAATGTTAGATATTTTATAAAAGTATAATTAGGAATATTGACTATTCCTGGTATTGAAGGAATAGCCAGTGAGTACTAATAACTGAATTTTTGATTACAACAATAACACAGTCTTTCATGAGTACCCTTTTAGAACAATTTTTGGTTCAAGCTAAATATTTAAATAAGATGTTATAGCATAAAAACTAATTCGTTCTATTCTAGTTTGTATGTTAATATCAAGCGGAGAGAATTAGATTGAGGGAACAGATGATGAGCCCCAGATTCCCTGAGTAGCTTGGAAAGTACCAAGACGGTCACAATAGGGGCTGTATGTGGACTGTTGCACTAGGGGGATCCCAACCATGCATGATTATTTCCATATATAGCAGAGATGTCCAGGAAAGTACTTTGTTTCCATAGCCTCATTCTGAAGTTATATTTTCATCATGTTTCATCTCTCCCATGATGTTCACATTCAACCCTACATCTGTCCTACCTCCCTCTTAGCTTTCTCTGTGGGTTGCAGGAGTAATTTTCATTCATTGTCTCTTTTTAAACTTTTCAGGAAAATGATGAAGAAGCCGAGAAGATTGCAAAAGAAGGACAGTTGACTGCTAGGGATCTGCTACAGCCACACCGGCTTTACTGCTACTATTACAGAGTACTACAGGTCAGTTCAGAGGATCCATCCTGCTTGGTTGAATGTCCTCAGGCCAAAAAATGGCCTGAGTCCTTGCTTCCTGAAGGGGCTCAAGAGTCAGCCTGTGGAACTCTGGCTACCCTGAGGTACCAATCTATAGAAAGATAGTGCTAAATACTTTTGTGGCCACCATATTTTTACCTCCGTTCAGTTTTTAGAAGAACAATGCTTATAGAGACCTTACAAATATAGATTAAAAGCTCTGAACCTCAGAGAACATTTTTCCTCATATGGAAAACAGGAGGGTTAGACTAGAGATCATTAACATCTCTTTCTGCTCAAAATATCCACCTCTTCATTCTCCTTACTAATTACGATTCATGCTTTTGCTCTCAGTACAGGGTGGAAAGCAAATATTTAATTTGTTGTATAAAACAAACATGAAAAGTACAGTTGACCCTTGAACAAAATGGGTTTGAACCATGCAGGTCCATTTATATGCGGATTTTTTTTTAGTAGTAAATATTACAGTACTGAGGCTTCCCTTGTATCTCAGTGATAATCCGTCTGCCAATGTAGGAAATGCAAGAGATGTGGGTTTGATCCCTGGATCAGAAAGATCCCCTGGAGAAGGAAATGGCAACCTGCTCCTGTGTTCTTGCCTGGAGAATCCCATGGACAGAGGAGCTTGGTGGGCTACAGTCCATGGGGTCACAAGAGTCAGACACAACTGAGCACGTACATGCTCACTACAGTACTGCACGATCTGAGGACGTGGAACCATGCATACTGAGGAACCACAGAACTGAAAAATCCAATGTAAAGGAATATTTCAGTCAGTGGCCAAAGTGGAGGGACATTTCACTGTCCCATCACCATTTGCAAAACGTGTATGACTACAGGCCTAAAGGGAAGGATGTATAAAAACCACAGACTTTACTTTGAGATGCTTATCATCTTTGTTCACTGATTTGAACATTCAACAATGTTAATTATTTATTAACATGTGGAGGATGAATTCAAGAAGTGCTGCTGTTCAAGTAGGAACACTTTGTTTGATGTCCCTTTCCAAGAGGGTTCTTACCTATGCATAAAATAGTGGATTGGGGTTCCTTGTAAGATTATGAAATAGCACACTAGTGCCTATCGTAACTAAAGTTAAAATGTCACTTTAGGAGTGAAATAAATCAGACCTTTGGTTTTAGTCTGAAGATACACAGCAACTAGAAACAATAGCATGAGTGGGGATGATTCAGTGGAATGAAGTTTGGACTAATCTTTCCACATTCCAGAAATACGCTGAACGCCAGTTGAGCAAACCTGAACTACGTGATGGAATGGAACTTGTTCCTCAGCCAGATGACAGTGCATCTTTGTGCCAATGCCACAGGAAAAGGCCTTTAAGACAAGAGCTTTAAGTTAGTCCAGATTCACGCTCCTATGTGTGCCAGTAACAACTTTCATGGCAGCATACAGATGGAATCTAAGCTGTGAAGACAGCCTGGAAGGCTGGATGCAGGGGACTGCTTCTCTTGATGGTTTCATGCTATGTGAATGGACAGGGCAATATTAGAGTAAGTATTACCAAATATCTTAGTATATCAATATCTTTTCAGTAAAAACTGCTATCATCATCATCATAGTTTCTCTAAAAAGAAAACTTGGGGTTCATAGTAGATAGAGAGGCTTGCCAAAATATAAATAACTTTCTATGAAACTATTTACATTGTATTTATTGGTTTGCTTCCATCCCTTGTTCACTTTCCCTCTTCCCCTTCCAGTTATGAAGAAAATATATTTTGCAGGATGCTACAAGCTGCTTTTGGCATTTAGTAATAGCAAGTTTCCTCTTGGAAGATCTGATATGAATAATTAAGGAAGATGAGAATGACTCTGTTATTAGAGGTAGCTTGGATACTGTGGAGGGAAATTATTTTAAAGCTCATTCATATCCTTTTAACTAAGCTTTACTCAAGGTCCAAGACAAAATTAATCAGAGATAGTGCCTTAAGCTAATAATTCCCAGTTGATCTGAGTTGGACACCCATCAAGGACCACCCAATTTTTTAAAATAGATGAGAGCATCCTATGGGTACCTTCATTATCTGTATATTTGAATAGATAAATGATAACTGTAGTCAGGTAGGGATCTTTAATTCTTTTTAATCTTTAAACGGGATGCTTGAGTACCTCTGCAACAAGCTCCAGGAAGCCTGATATCTTGGGATTCACTAACAAGCTAATGACAAAAGCAAGCATCTGTTCTTCACTGTACCCCTTCTGTATTTCACTGTGCTGTATTACTAAGATAAAAACTTTGGAAATTTACTTTGCCTTTTAGGACAGGGTGTAGTCTTAAGACTTACAGCCCAGAAATTCATTACACACTCCTTGTAATATCACCAATCTGAAACTCAGTTCATTAAAGAACACACTCCCCAAACAGGAAATATCCACACTCCCAATTTAAAAATATTTGCTCTTCTAATTGAAATATTTACTTAACCTGTAAAACAGTGTGACCACTTTAAATTAGCCATATTTATTCTTTACTGAACATCAATAGGGACACAGAATTTTTTTTTTAACTAGATGAAAGCAAAAGCACATTTTGTAATGGTGTAATCAAAACCAAGGCTTCCCTGGTGTTCAGCAGGATAAAGAATCCGCCTGTAATACAGAAGATGTAGGAGATGTGAGTTCTATCCCTCGGTCAGGAAGATCCCCTGGAGGATGAAATGGTGACCCACCCCAGTATTCTTGCCTGGAAAATCCCATGGACAGAGGAGCCTGGCAGGCTACAGTCCATGGGGTTGCAAAGAGCCGGACATGACTGAGCCCCTATAGCATCTGTCTATGGAAAATACTACCACACGCCAGCTGCTCAGAAGTGCCAGTGCACAAGTATAAAATAAAGGGCAAGCTGTGCAGTGACTGGATTCTGTGGAGGAGACGGGTGTGAGGATATGTGAGAGTGTTAGTTGCTCAGTTGTGTCCAACTCTTTGCGACCCCATGGACTGTATGTTAGTTAATATAATAACTACATTTATCAAAAATAAGCTATCAACATTTTGTTACAGGCAAGAATACTGGAGTGGGTAACCATTCCTTTCTCCAGGGGATCTTCCCAACCCAGGGATCAAACCCAGGTCTCCTGCGTTACAGGTGGATTCTTTACCATTTGAACCACCAGAGAAACCCCAATAAAATGTTGGAAACATGTTAGTCATCATGAGGGAGCTAGCTAAATAGATGTCTATACATCAAGGAATACAGTTTAACCATTAAAAAGAATGAATTAGCTCTAAATGCACTATCATGAAAGCTTTTCATGACAGCGTTCAGTGAAAAAAGTTATAAGAACAACATGTATAATGTGACACCATATATGTAAACAACAAAATGTATCCATATAGTTGAAAGGATATTCACCAATATCTGAGGAGGGGATGGAGAGAAAGGAATTTTTACTTTTCCCTTAAACCTGTCTATGATATTTAAAATGTTTATACTGTAAGTGTGAATCAGATTGGACAACAATGAAAAATATGAACCTAGGAAAAGAAAAGAAATACATAAAACATATATATAAGAAGATAAAAATGAATATTTATATTTCCTTTGTGCTATTTTAAAATTTACTATGTCTAGAATTTTGTATCATGGGATATATTATTTACACTTTTTAAATAAAGTATACTTTCTAAAGAAATTGAAAAAGATAAATTTTGTTTATTAAGAAAGAGGATCGAACCACCTATAGTTTTGGTATTTCTGTAACTGGGTTGGTCTAGTTTTAATTCTATTATGTCTTCATCAATGAATGAATTAAAACTTCTATCACCAACATTAAATCCCTAGTGAGTAGAAATTAATATTGAAGGAAAAGATATTTGGGCTTGACACCATTATTTTCTGTTATTTCAGGTGAAAATATAGTAAGTGCAGTGTCTTAGTTCATGCTACCATTACAAAAAATTTACCAGAGACTGGGTGGCTTTGACAGAAAATATTTGTTTCTCACAGTTCTGGAGGCAGTCAGTCCCAAATCAAACTGCCAGCAGACTGAAGTCTGGTGAGAGCCCATTTCCTGGTTTGCAGACTGATACCTTCTCATTGCATCCTCACCTGGCACAAAGCAGAGAGAGAGGAAGCAACTCTGTCCTGTCTCTCTTATAAGAGCACTAATTACATCACAAGGACTCCACCCTCATGACCTAATTACCTCTCAAAGGCTCTGTCTCCAAATACCATCACATTAGGGATGAGGGTTTCAACATATTAATTTGGGGGGTCGGGTACAGGCAAACTTTCAGTCCATAGCAGGCAGAGAGAGGAAACATTCTCTCCTGACATAAGGCCAAGGTAAGAAGAAATATCAGTTTCTTATACAGAGGGGTATGAAATCATCCTTGTGGTGGTGAGTTATGTTTGACTTCCGTTAGTTGAGAAAAAATTAACCAAACAGTAAAAATCCCTCTGCTATGAACAGAACCAGATCTTCTATGCACAGAATCAGAGTTTATCCTATCCCAACCACTGCTGCCCCTAACTATGCCAACCTCTCATGGAACCATTCCAGTTACCAAGATCAAAATTTTCTCTTTTAAGCCAAGTTCTATCTATAGAGCTATGTGGAAGAGGAAGCCACACTAAACTCTGGTAAGCAACACTGCAACATTTCTTAAACACAGGGGAAAAAAACAACAGCTGGAGTTTGTTTATTCTATGGAAAGAAATCACAAATCCTTTAAGTGTGCACAGGAAGGGTAGGGGCAACTTATGTAGAGGGAGTTATGACTGCCAGAAATGAGAAAAGAGAGTTAGAAGAAATATTTTCATGAGCTACTTGTTTTGTTTCACCCCCAACTGGACATACACTTAAATACAGTTTGATGCTAACCACCCAGATTTAGCATCAAATCCTACAGGTTTAGAGCTCGTTGTTCCACAAGACTGTCTTTATAGACACCAGTCACAAGTTAGGTTCCCAGGCTACCCACACTTCTGACCAACTGGCTGCTAATTCAGAGGTGCCCATGATAGCCCTCAGGTTCAATAATTCTCTAAAATAACTCATAGAACCCAAGAAAATACTATATTTAAAAACTACCATTTCATTTTAAAGGATATCCATTGGGCAGTTCAGTTCATTTAAGTTGTTTAGTCATGTCCAACTCTTTGCGACCCCATGAATTGCAGCATGCCAGGCCTCCTTGTCCATCACTGTCTCCTGGAGTTCACTCAAACTCATGTCCATTGAGTCGGTGATGCCAGCCATCGCATCCTATGTCATCCCATTCTCCTCCTGCCCCCAATCCCTCCCAGCATCAGACACTTTCCAATGAGTCAACTCTACGCATGAGGTGGCCAAAGTACTGGAGTTTCAGCTTTAGCATCATTCCTTCCAAAGAACACCCAGGGCTGATCTCCTTTAGAATGGAGTAGTTGGATCTTCTTGCAGTCCAAGGGACTCTCAAGCGTCTTCTCCAACACCACAGTTCAAAAGCATCAATTCTTTGGTGCTCAGCTTTCTTCACAATCCAACTCTCACATCCATACATGACTACTGGTAAAAACATAGCCTTGACTAGACGGACCTTTGTTGGCAAAGTTATGTCTCTGCATTTCAATATGCAATCTAGGTTGGTCATAAATTTCCTTCCAAGGAGTAAGCGTCTTTTAATTTCATGGCTGCAGTCAACATCTGGAGTGATTTTGGAGCCCCCCAAAATAAAGTCTGACAGTGTTTCCTCTGTTTCTCCATCTATTTGCCATGAAGTGATGAGACGGGATGCCATGATCTTAGTTTTCTGAATGTTGACCTTTAAGCCAACATTTTCACTCTCCTCATTCACTTTCATCAAGAGGCTTTTTAGTTCCTCTTCACTTTCTGTCATAAAGGTAGTGTCATCTGCATATCTGAAGTACTTGGATGCAATCTCAAAAATGACAGAATGATCTCTGTTTCTTTCCAAGGCAAACCATTCAATATCACAGTAATCCAAGTCTATGTCCCGACTAGTAATGCTGAAGAGCTAAAGTTGAACAGTTCTATGAAGACCTACAAGACCTTTTAGAACTAACACACAAAAAAGATGTCCTTTTCATTATAGGGGACTGGAATGCAAAAGTAGGAAGTCAAGAAACACCTGGAGTAACAGGCAAATTTGGCCTTGGAATATGGAATGAAGCTGGGCAAAGGCTGATAGAATTTTGCCAAGAGAACGCACTGGTCATAGCAAACACCCTCTTCCAACAACACAAGAGAAGACTCTACACATGGACATCACCAGATGGTCGACACCGAAATCAGACTGATTATATTCTATACAGCCAAAGATGGAGAAGCTGTATACAATCAGCAAAAACAAGACCAGGAGCTGACTGTGACTCAGATCATGAGCTCCTTATTGCCAAATTCAGACTTAAATTGAAGAAAGTGGAGAAAACCACTAGACCATTCAGGTATGACCTAAATCAAATCCCTTATGATTACACAGTGGAAATGAGAAATAGATTTAAGGGACTAGATCTGATAGATAGAGTGCCTGATGAACTATAACTGAGGTTCGTGACATTGTACAGGAGACAGGGATCAATACCATCCCCATGGAAAAGAAATGCAAAAAAGCAAAATGGCTGTCTGGGAGGCCTTTCAAATAGCTGTGAAAAGAAGACAAGTGAAAAGCAAAGGAGAAAAGGAAAGATATAAACATCTGAATGCAGAGTTCCAAAAATAGCAAGAAGTGATAAGAAAGCCTTCCTCAGTGATCAAGGCAAAGAAATAGAGGAAAACAACAGAATGGGAAAGACTAGAGATCTTTTCATGAAAACTAGAGATACCAAGGGAACATTTTATGCAAAGATGGGCTCGATAAAGGACAGAAATGGTATGGACCTAACAGAAGCAGGAGATATTAAGAAGAGGTGGCAAGAATACACAGAAGAACTGTACAAAAAAAGATCTTCACAACCCAGATAATCAGAGACAGACGTCTGGAATGTGAAGTCAAGTGGGCCTTAGGAAGCATCACTACACACAAAGCTAGTGGAGGTGATGGAATTCCAGTTGAGCTATTTCAAATCCTGAAAGATGATGCTGTGAAAGTGCTGCACTCAATATGCCAGCAAATCTGGAAGTGGCCTCAGGACTGGAAAAAGTCCTCAGCAGTGGCCACAGGACTGGAAAAGGTCAGTGTTCATTCCAATTCCAAAGAAAGGCAATGCCAAAGAATGCTCAAACTACCACACAATTGCACTCATCTCACATGCTAGTAAAGTAATGCTCAAAATTCTCCCAGCCAGGCTTTAGCAATACGTGACCCATGAACTTCCAGATGTTCAAGCTGGTTTTAGAAAAGGCAGAAGAACCAGAGATCAGATTGCCAACATCTGCTGGATCATGGAAAAAGCAAAAGAGTTCCAGAAAAACATCTATTTCTGCTTTATTGACTATGCCAAGCCTTTGACTGTGTGGATCACAATAAACTGTGGAAAATTCTGAAAGAGATGGGAATACCAGAACACCTGACCTGCCTCTTGAGAAACCTGTGTGCAGGTCAGGAAGCAACAGTTAGAACTGGACATGGAACAACAGACCGGTTCCAAATAGGAAAAGGAATACATCAAGGCTGTATATTGTCACCCTGCTTATTTAACTTCTTTGCAGAGTACATCATGAGAAACGCTGGGCAGAAGAAACACAAGCTGGAATCAAGATTGCCGGAAGAAATAACAATAACCTCAGATATGCAGATGACACCACCCTTATGGCAGAAAGTGAAGAAGAACTAAAGGACCTCTTGATGAAAGTGAAAGAGGAGAGTGAAAACGTTGGCTTAAAGTTCAACATTCAGAAAACGAAGATCATGGCATCTGGTCCCATCACTTCATGGGAAATAGATGAGGAAACAGTGTCAGACCTTATATTTTTGGGCTCCAAAATCACTGCAGATGGTGACTGCAGCCATGAAATTAAAAGACTCTTACTCCTTGGAAGAAAAGTTATGACCAACCTAGATAGCATATTGAAATGCAGAGACTACTTTGCAAAAAAGGTCTGTTTAGTCAAGGCTATGGTTTTTCCTGTGGTCATGTATGAGTGTGAGAGTTGGACTGTGAAGAAAGCTGAGCACCGAAGAATTGATGCTTTTGAACTGTGGTGTTGGAGAAGACTCTTGAGAGTTCCTTGGACTGCAAGGAGATCCAACCAGTCCATTCTAAAGGAGATCAGCCCTGGGTGTTCTTTGGAAGGAATGATGCTAAAGCTGAAACTCCAATACTTTGGCCACCTCATGTGAAAAGTTGACTCACTGAAAAAGACCCTGATGATGGGAGGGATTGGGGGCAGGAGGAAAAGTGGATGACAGAGGATAAGATGGCTGGATGGCATCACCGACTCGATGGACGTGAGTTTGAGTGAACTCCGGGAGATGGTGATGGACAGGGAGGCCTGACATGCTGTGATTCATGGGGTCGCAAAGTCGGACACGACTGAGTGACTAAACTGATCTGAACTGACCTGAACTGAACTAAATCTAGGAACAATTAATTAGGAAACGGGAACTCAGAGGAACTTCTGGGTGGTTTTACAAACTTTCCTTCCTTCTCTCTGTTCCCCATATCCCTCATTCTCCTCTTTCCCCCCCCCCCATTCTTTTTATTATTATACAGCACTTATATTAATGAAATTAATATTTTTGCATTCTAGTTAGAAGGCAAAGATTTACCAGCCAAGTAAAGACAAGAGATAAAAAACTGAATTAATCTACAAGAAAAATATTTTGTGCAGAGGTACAGGAGTCACAATTACATGCTATTTCTTTCCTCTACAAGTTAGACACTGGAACAAACCTCAACAGTGGACAAACCTGCCCCCCATGTTAGCATGGAGTCTTTAAAAAATACCTAATATAGTAGAAAAACCACAAGGTCACACAGGAGTGCACGTGGATCAAACACACAGTCTTGCAGTGGCCTAAAATAAGCCAGAGGGGGTTAGCTTGTGAAAAATAAAATCAAGATACCTGAATTAAATACAATTAAGATGCCAGTAGGGGGAGCCCTCACACCCAATCCAGTAGTAGAGCCCAACTGCAAGAAGAAAGAATCCTCTTCTGGCAAGGATTCAGCCAATGAAAGGCCGTAGACTCTTGGTTTACTACAGCCCTCCCAACTACCTTTTCCTCTCTATAAAAGCATTCTTCTTTCCTTGCACTTTGGGGACTTGCATGTGCCTCACCTAGGTTGCATGCCTGGTTTGCAGATCTCTCCTCAGTTCAATTCATTTGCTCAGTCGTGTCTGACTCTTTGCAACCCCATGCCAGACCTCCCTGTCCATCACGAACTCCCGGAGTCCAAACAAACCCATGTCCATTGAGTTGGTGATGCCATCCAACCATCTCGTCCTCTGTCGTCCCCTTCTCCTGCTGCCCTCAACCTTTCCCACCATCAGAGTCTTTTCCAATGAGTCAGCTCTTCACATCAGGTGGCCAAAGTATTGGAGTTTCAGCCTCAACATGTCTTTCCAGTGAATACCCAGGACTGATCTCCTTTAGGATGGACTGGCTGGATCTCCTTGCAGCCCAAGGGACTCTCAAGCATCTTCTCCAACACCACAGTTCAAAAGTATCACTTCTTAGCACTCAGCTTTCTTTATAGTCCAATTTTCATATCCATACATAACCACTGGAAAAACCATAGCTTTGACTAGATGGACCTCTGTTGGCAAAGTAATGTCTCTGCTTTTTAATATGCTGTCTAGTTTGTTCATAACTTTCCTTCCAAGGAGTAAGCATCTTTTAATTTCATGGCTGCAGTCACCATCTGCAGTGATTTTGGAGTGCAGAAAAATAAAATCTGACAGTTTCCACTGTTTCCTCATCTATTTCCCATGAAGTGATGGGACCAGATGCCATGATCTTCGTTTTCTGAATGTTGAACTTTAAGCCAATGTTTTCACTCTCCTCTTTCACTTTCATCAAGAGGTCCTTTAGTTCTTCTTCACTTTCTGCCATAAGGGTGGTGTCATCTGCATATCTGAGGTTATTGTTATTTCTTCCGGCAATCTTGATTCCAGCTTGTGCTTCTTCCAGCCCAGCATTTCTCATGATGTACAATGCATGGAAGTTAAATAAGCAGGGTGACAATATACAGCCTTGATGTATTCCTTTTCCTATTTGGAACCGGTCTGTTGTTCCATGTCCAGTTCTAACTGTTGCTTCCTGACCTGCACACAGGTTTCTCAAGAGGCAGGTCAGGTGTTCTGGTATTCCCATCTCTTTCAGAATTTTCCACAGTTTATTGTGATCCACACAGTCAAAGGCTTGGCATAGTCAATAAAGCAGAAATAGATGTTTTTCTGGAACTCTTTTGCTTTTTCCATGATCCAGCAGATGTTGGCAATCTGATCTCTGGTTCTTCTGCCTTTTCTAAAACCAGCTTGAACATCTGGAAGTTCATGGGTCACGTATTGCTAAAGCCTGGCTGGGAGAATTTTGAGCATTACTTTACTAGCATGTGAGATGAGTGCAATTGTGTGGTAGTTTGAGCATTCTTTGGCATTGCCTTTCTTTGGAATTGGAATGAACACTGACCTTTTCCAGTCCTGTGGCCACTGCTGAGGACTTTTTCCAGTCCTGAGGCCACTTCCAGATTTGCTGGCATATTGAGTGCAGCACTTTCACAGCATCATCTTTCAGGATTTGAAATAGCTCAACTGGAATTCCATCACCTCCACTAGCTTTGTGTGTAGTGATGCTTCCTAAGGCCCACTTGACTTCACATTCCAGACGTCTGTCTCTGATTATCTGGGTTGTGAAGATCTTTTTTTGTACAGTTCTTCTGTGTATTCTTGCCACCTCTTCTTAATATCTCCTGCTTCTGTTAGGTCCATACCATTTCTGTCCTTTATCGAGCCCATCTTTGCATAAAATGTTCCCTTGGTATCTCTAGTTTTCATGAAAAGATCTCTAGTCTTTCCCATTCTGTTGTTTTCCTCTATTTCTTTGCCTTGATCACTGAGGAAGGCTTTCTTATCACTTCTTGCTATTTTTGGAACTCTGCATTCAGATGTTTATATCTTTCCTTTTCTCCTTTGCTTTTCACTTGTCTTCTTTTCACAGCTATTTGAAAGGCCTCCCAGACAGCCATTTTGCTTTTTTGCATTTCTTTTCCATGGGGATGGTATTGATCCCTGTCTCCTGTACAATGTCACGAACCTCAGTTATAGTTCATCAGGCACTCTATCTATCAGATCTAGTCCCTTAAATCTATTTCTCATTTCCACTGTGTAATCATAAGGGATTTGATTTAGGTCATACCTGAATGGTCTAGTGGTTTTCTCCACTTTCTTCAATTTAAGTCTGAATTTGGCAATAAGGAGCTCATGATCTGAGTCACAGTCAGCTCCTGGTCTTGTTTTTGCTGATTGTATACAGCTTCTCCATCTTTGGCTGTATAGAATATAATCAGTCTGATTTCGGTGTCAACCATCTGGTGATATCCATGTATAGAGTCTTCTCTTGTGTTGTTGGAAGAGGGTGTTTGCTATGACCAGTGCGTTCTCTTGGCAAAATTCTATCAGCCTTTGCCCAGCTTCATTCCATATTCCAAGGCCAAATTTGCCTGTTACTCCAGGTGTTTCTTGACTTCCTACTTTTGCATTCCAATCCCCTATAATGAAAAGGACATCTTTTTTGTGTGTTAGTTCTAAAAGGTCTTGTAGGTCTTCATAGAACCATTCAACTTAGCTCCTTCAGCATTACTGGTTGGGACATAGACTTGGATTACTGTGATATTGAATGGTTTGCCTTGGAAAGAAACAGAGATCATTCTGTCGTTTTTGAGATTGCATCCGAGTACTGCATTTCAGACTCTTTTGTTGACCATGATGGCTACTCCATTTCTTCTCAGGGATTCCTGCCCACAGTAGTAGATATAATGTACGGTAAGAGATGTCCAAGGTAAGAGAAACCCAAGTAAACGGTAGGTGTTGCAAGAGGGCATCAAAGGGCAGACACACTGAACCCATACTCACAGAAAACTAGTCAATCTAATCACACTAGGACCACAGCCTTGTCTAACTCAATGAAACTAAGCCATGCCCTGTGGGGCCACCCAAGACAGGCGGGTCATGGTGGAGAGGTCTGACAGAATGTGGTCCACTGGAGAAGGAAATGGCAAACCACTTTAATATTCTTGCCTTGAGAACCCCATGAACAGTATGAAAAGGCAAAATGGTGGGATGCTGAAAGAGGAACTCCCCAGGTCAGTAGGTGCCCAGTATGCTACTGGAGATCCATGAAGAAATAACCCCAGGAAGAATGAAGGAACGGAGCCAAAGCAAAAACAATACCCAATTGTGGATGTGACTGGTGATAGAAGTAAGGTCCAATGCTGTAAAGAGCAATATTGCATAGGAAACTGGAATGTTAGGTCCATGAATCAAGGCAAATTGGAAGTGGTCAAACAGGAGATGGCAAGAGTGAACGTTGACATTCTAGGAATCAGCGTACTAAAATGGACTGTAATGGGTGAATTTAACTCAGATGACCATTATATCTACTACTGCAGGCAGGAATCCCTTGGAAGAAATGGAGTAGCCATCATGGTCAACAAAAGAGTCCTAGATTTAAGCACGTGCCTATAAATCAATCATAAGAAAAACTGATGGTTTTAAGTCTTAATAATCCTTTGTGGCTAAAGAAACTTTTTATTTTAAAAAGCATTCAAATATTTTTACGTATATTGCCTGTGTGCTAAGTCACTTCAGTCGTTTCTGAATCTTTGCAACCCCATGGACTGTAGCCCCACCAAGTTCCTCTGTCCGTATGATTCTCCAGGCAAGAATACTGGAGTGGATTGTCATGCCCTCTTCCAGGGGATCTTCCACACCCAGGAACTGAACTCTGGTCTCTTATGTGTTCTGCATTGGCATGTGGGTTCCTTTCCACTAGTGCCACCTGGGAAGCCCTTTACATATATTAGAGCAATAGAAAAAGGTCTGAGCCTATTACTCACAAATTACTGAATTCTTCTAGATCAGGTTAATGGTAAAATAATACATAGTCAAATAGTAATCATAATTGACTGGCACTTTACTAAAAATATGTGGGACTTTTTTTTAAAGTAAAATAAAAAGCACAATTGTACCTAATGTTTCCATGACTATATCTTTACAGTTTATTATTCATAGCTACTGTGTATTAATGCATCAAGTAACTACATGAAAGGGAACTAAAGCTCACATCTGTTTATTCTGATTTGCAATAATGATTTTAAAGAACTCTGGAAAGTCAGTGAGTCAATGAATTAGCCTATAGGGAATTTCTTCTGTATAATTCCATATTATATAGGGAACATTTTCTTTAGCTGTTTATTCCCCTGGTCTTTAACCTTCCAACAATTAATTACAAATTAATGGTATTATGTGCATGAGCACAAGAGGAAAATAGCAGAACTTGGCAGTTTCCAAACAAGGTATCTGACATTGCAATAAATGACAAACTAAAACATTGCCAAGAGTGAAACATTTGAAACTCAAGCAAAGCAAACTTGGTTTAGATCTGCAGCATTTGTATAATTTAAATTTATCTAGGAATTCATTTATGAGATCCTCTATTTTCACTTAAAAATCGGTTTAGCTAAAGAGCTTAAATTTAGAAATAGCATTGGACTGCAGTCACGTGTCACTTACTCTTTGATCATGCGTAGGATCTGTCAAGATGCTAGAAGAGTCAGTTCTTTTATTTACAAAAGAATAAATTCAGTCATTTATTTTTGGGGGCTCCAAAATCACTGCAGATGGTGACTGCAGCCATGAAATTAAAAGATGCTTTTTCCTTGGAAGAAATCTGTGACAAACCTAGACAGCATATGAAAAAGCAGAGACAGCCAGCGGCTAAGATGGCAGAAGAATAGGACGGGGAGACCATTTTCTCCCCCACAAATTCACCGAAAGAACGTTTGAACACCGAGCAAATTCGACATAACAACTTCTGAATGCTGGCAGAGGACATCAGGCATCCAGAAAGGCTGCCCATTGTCTTCAAAAGGAGGTAGGACAAAAGATAAAAGATAAAAAGAGAGACAAAAGAGGTAGGGACAGAAATCCATCCCAGGAAGGGTGTCTTTAAAAAGAGAGAAGTTTCCAAACACCAGGAAATGTACTCTCCAAACACACTCTCTCTGGCGGGTCTGTGGCGAGCCTTGGAATCTCAGAGGGCAAAATAACTGGGAGGAAAAATAAATAAATAATTAAAACCCACAGATTACATACCTAAAAGCAACTCCTAGCGGAGCAGCAGCCCAGACGCTCGCATCCCCCGCTAGCAAGCAGGGGCTGGACAAGGAGGCAAGGGCTGCGTTGCCTAGGGTAAGGACTGGCCTGAATGCCCTGAGGGCAATCTGAGGGAACTAGCTTGAGATAGCAACCCAGACTGTGGGATAGCTGGCCCGCAGAAAAGCCCTAAGCTAATACACTGCCAGGCCCGCTCACAGAACAAAGGACTGAACAGAGCTAGCCAGCTGCGGGCGGGCCCATCCCCCACCAGAGACAGGCAGGCGGGGGGCAGCCAGAGCCGGAAGGGGGCAATCGCGGCCCCAGAGAGCCATCCTATATCAAACCACAAGCAGGCTTCGTTGCTAACCAAGACTTCTTGGGATTCTGGATGGTCAACATCCACCGGGAGGGTCGCAGCCAGAGATCGGCTCCCCAGAAGAGACACACGGCACACCTGAGAAGGCACACCTGTTGTACACCCAGAAAACCAAGTGGCAGGGACAGGGGAGGCAATAAGTCGCAGCCTTCAAGTGGAGGCGACTGTGCTTGCCAAGCACCTGGTCACCTGAGCTGCTTGGACCTGGGACAGGCACAAAACGCAGGCCCAACTAAGTCTACGCCTTTGTGGAGTACCTGAGAACCTGAACCTGAGCGGCTTAGCCTGGGGAGTGCATATAACCATCAGACAGTTCCTGGCAGAGCAACCTAGAGCCTGAGCAGTGTAGACTGGGAAAGCACACATGCTGTGAGTGGGGGCAAACCCAGTGTGGCTGAATCACTGTGAGCACATGCCGGTGATATTTGTTTGCAGTGTTCGTCCCTTCCCACAGCACGACTGAACAAGTGAGCCTAAAAAAAATTGACCACCACCATCCCCTTGTGTCAGGGCGGAAATTAGACACTGAAGAGACCAGCAAACAGAAGAAGCTAAAATAAACAGAGGGAACCGCTTTGGAAGTGACAGGTGCAATAGATTAAAACCCTGTAGTTAGCACTGACTACATAGGAAGGGGCCTGTAGACCTTGAGGAGTACAAGCTGGAGCAAGGAACTATCTGAAAATGAACTGACCCCACACTGTCTGCAACAGCTCCAGAGAAAGCCCTAGATATATTTTTACTATCATTTTTTTATTTAAAAAAAATTTTAAGTCCCTATTACTCCTTTAATTTTCATTTTTATAACCTACTATTACCTTGCAAAAAAAAGACCCTATTTTTAAAGCAAACAATATTTTTTCTAATTTTTGTGACTTTGCTTTTTTATATATATATTGTATTTTTAAAAAATCTAACCTCTACTCTAGATTTTCAATCTTTGCTTTTTGGTATTTGTTATCAACTTTATACCTTTAAGAACCCAATCTTCAGTACCCATTTTTACTTGGGAGCAACATCACTGGCCTGATTGCTGTCTCCCCTTTTGACTCTCCTTTCTCTCCACCAGGTTGCCTCTATCTTCCTCCTCCCCTTTTTCTTCTCTGCCCAACTCTGTGAATCTCTTTGTGTGCTCCAGGCTGTGGAGAACACTTACGGAACTGATTACTGGCTGGATCTGTCTCTCTCCTTTTGATTCCCCCTTTTATCCTCCTGGCCGCCTCTGTCTCCTTCCTCCTCTTCTCTTCTCTGTGTAACTCCGTGAACATCTCTGAGGGACCCAGACTGCGGAGAGCACATAGGGAAGTGATAACTGGCTAGCTTGCTCCCTCTCCTTTTGATTCCCCCTCTTTTCCTCCTCAGAGAAGGTAATGGCAACCCACTCCAGTACTCTTCCCTGGAAAATCCCATGGATGGAGGAGTCTGGTAGGCAGGAGTCCATGTGGTCACTAAGAGTTGGACACGACTGAAGGCCTTCACTTTCACTTTTCACTTTCATGTACTGGAGAAGGAAATGGCAACCCACTCCAGTGTTCTTGCCTGGAGAATCCCAGGGATGGAGGAGCCTGGTGGGCTGCCATCTATGGGGTTGCAAAGAGTCAGACACGACTAAAGCGACATAGCAGCAGCAGCAGCAGCTTTTCCTCCTGGTCACCTCTATCTCCCTCCTCCCTCTTCTCTTCTCCATGTAACTGTGTACCTCTCCAGGTGTCCCTCACTGTGGAGAAACTTTTCATGATTAACATTAGATGTTTTATCATCGATGCTGTATAGATGGAGAAGTCTTGATGCTACTGTAAAAATAAGACTGAAAACCAGAGGCAGGAGGCTTAAGTCCAAATCCTGAGAACACCTGAGAACTTCTGAATCCAGGTAACATTAATCAATAGAAGCTCATCAAACGCTTCCATGCTGCTGCTGCTGCTGCTGCTAAGTCACTTCAGTCATGTCTGACTCTGTGCGACCCCATAGATGGCAGCCCACCAGGCTCCCCCTTCCCTGGGATTCTCCAGGCAAGAATACTGGAGTGGGTTGCCATTTCCTCCTCCAATGCATGAAACTGAAAAGTGAAAGTGAAGTCGCTCAGTCATGTCCTACTCGTAGCGACACCATGGACTGCAGCCCACCAGGCTCCTCCATCCATGGGATTTTCCAGGCAAGAGTACTGGAGTGGGTGCCATTGCCTTCTCTGACTATGCAAATAAAATGGACAACGTAGAAGAAATGGACAAATTCTTAGAAAAGTACAACTTTCCAAAACTGAACCAGGAAGAAATAGAAAATCTTAACAGACCCATCATAAGCATGGAAATTGAAACTGTAATCAGAAATCTTCCAACAAGCAAAAGCCCAGGACCAGACAGCTTCACAGCTGAATTCTACCAAAAATTTAGAGAAGAGCTAACACCTATCCTACTCAAACTCTTCCAGAAAATTGCAGAGGAAGGTAAACTTCCAAACTCATTCTATGAGGCCACCATCACCCTCATACCAAAACTTGACAAAGATGCCACAAAAAAAGAAAACTACAGGCCAATATCACTGATGTACATAGATGCAAAAATCCTTAACAAAATTCTAGCAATCAGAATCAAACAACACATTAAAAAGATCATCATGACCAAGTGGGCTTTATCCCAGGGATGCAAGGATCCGTCAATATCTGCAAATCAATCAATGTAATACACCACATTAACAAATTGAAAAATAAAAGCCATATGGTTATCTCAATAGATGCAGAGACAGTCTTTGACAAAATTCAATATCCATTTATGATTAAAAAAAAAAAACCCTCCAGAAAGCAGGAATAGAAGGGACATACCTCAACATAATAAAAGTTATATATGACAAACCCATAGCAAACATTACCCTCAATGGTGAAAAATTGAAAGCATTTCCCCTAAAGTCAGGAACAAGACAAGGGTGCCCACTTTCACCACTACTATTCAACATAGTTTTGGAAGTTTTGGCCACAGCAATCAGAGCAGAAAAAGAAATAAAAGGAATCCAGATTGGAAAAGAAGAAGTAAAACTCTCACTGTTTGCAGATGACATGATCCTCTACATAGAAAACCCTAAAGACTCCACCAGAAAATTACTAGAGCTAACCAATTAATATAGTAAAGTTGCAGCATATAAAATCAACACACAGAAATCCCTTGCATTCCTATACACTAACAATGAGAACACAGAAAGAGAAATTAAGGAAACAATTCCATTCACCATTGCAATGAAAAGAATAAAATACTTAGGAATATATCTACCTAAGGAAACAAAAGACATATATATATAACTATAAAACACTGGTGAAAGAAATCAAAGAAGACACAAATAGATGGAGAAATATACAGTGTTCATGGGTCAGAAGAATCAATATAGTGAAAATGAGTATACTACCTAAAGCAATCTACAGATTCAATGAAATCCCTATCAAGCTACCAACAGTATTTTTCAGAGAACTAGAACAAATAATTTCACAATTTGTAGGGAAATACAAAAATCCTCGAATAGCCAAAGCAGTTTTGAGAAAGAAGAATGGAACTGGAGGAATCAACCTGCCTGACTTCAGGCTCTACTACAAAGCCACAGTCATCAAGATAGTATGGCACTGGCACAAAGACAGAAATATAGATCAATGGAACAAAATAGAAAGCCCAGAGATAAACCCACACACCTATGGACACCTTATCTTTGACAAAGGAGGCAAGAATATACAATGGAGAAAAGACAATCTCTTTAACAAGTGGTGCTGGGAAAACTGGTCAACCACTTGTAAAAGTATGAAACTAGATCACTTTCTAACACCATACACAAAAATAAACTCAAAATGGATTAAAGATCTAAACGTAAGACCAGAAACTATAAAACTCCTAGAGGAAAACATAGGCAAAACACTCTGACATAAATCACAGCAGGATCCTCTATGACCCACCTCCCAGATTATTGGAAATAAAAGCAAAAATAACCAAATGGGACCTAATTAAAATTAAATGCTTCTGCACAACAAAGGAAACTATAATCAAGGTGAAAAGATAGCCTTCGGAATGGGAGAAAATACTAGCAAATGAAGCAATGGACAGAGAATTAATCTCAAAAATATACAAGCAACTCCTGCAGCTCAATTCCAGAAAAATAAACGACCTAATCAAAAAGTGGGCCAAATAACTAAATAGACATTTCTCCAAAGAAGACATACAGATGGCTAACAAACGTATGAAAAGATGCTCAACATCACTCATTATCAGAGAAATGCAAATCAAAAACACAATGAGGTACCATTTCATGCCATCAGAATGCTGCTATCCAAAAGTCTACAAGTAATAAATGCTGGAGAGGATGTGGAGAAAAGGGAACCCTCTTACACTGTTGGTGGGAATGCAAACTAGTACAGCCAGTATGGAGAACAGGGTGGAGATTCCTTAAAAAACTGGAAATAGAACTGCCTTATGACCAAGCAATCCCACTGCTGGGCATACACACCAAGGAAACCAGAATTGAAAGAGACACGTGTACCCCAATGTTCATCGCAGCACTGTTTATAATAGCCAGGACATGGCAGCAACCTAGATGTCCATCAGCAGACAAATGGATAAGAAAGCTGTGGTATATATATACAATGGAGTATTACTCAGCCATTAAAAAGAATGCATTTGAATCAGTTCTAATGAGGTGGATGAAACTGGAGTTTATTATACAGAGTAAAGTAAGCCAGAAAGAAAAACACCAGTACAGTATACTAACGCATATATATGGAATTTAGAAAGATGGTAACAATAACCCTGTATGTGAGATAGCAAAAAGACACAGATGTCTAGAACAGTCTTTTGGACTCTGTGGGAGAGGGTGAGGGTGAGATGATTTGGGAAAATGGCATTGAAACATGTAAATTATCACATGTGAAACGAATCGCCAGTCCAGGTTTGACGCATGATTCAGGGTGCTCAAGGCTGGTGCACTGGGATGACCCAGAGGGATGGGATGGGGAGGGAGGTGGAAAGGGGTTCAGGATGCGGAACACATCTACACCCATGGCTGATTCATGTCAATGTATGGCAAAACCAATAAATAAATAAATAAATAAATTTAAATTTAAAAAAAGGGCCCCCCCCCAAAAAAAAAGCAGAGACATTACTTTGCCAACAAAGGTCCGTCTAGTCAAAGCTATGGTTTTTCCAGTAGGCATGTATGGATGTGAGAGTTGGACTCTAAAGAAAGCTGAGCACAGAAGAAATGATGCTTTTGAAATATGGTGTTGGAGAAGACTCTTGAAAGTCCCTTGGACTGCAAGGAGATCCAACCAGTCCATCCTAAAGGAAATCAGTCGTGAATATTCATTGGAAGGACTGATGTTGAAACTGAAATTCCAATCCTTTTGCCACCTGATGTGAAGAGCTGACTCATTTGAAAAGACCCTGATGCTGGGAAAGATTGAAGGCAGGAGGAGAAGGGAACCACACAGGATGAGATGGTTGGATGGCATCATCGACTCAATGAACATGAGTTTGAGTAAACCCTGGGCGTTGGTGATGTAAAGGAGGCCTGGTGTTCTGCAGTTCATGGGGTCGCATAGTGACGGACATGACTGAGCGACTGAACTGAAATTCAGTCAGTAGAAAGGCTTTCACCTCATTTCTCCAATATCTTTCAAGTCCTTGTCTGAAGTAACCAGGTGTTATAAAATGTTGAGCCCAACTTCGCAGCATGTCCCTTCGGCCTCCCTGCTGTACCAAACCCTCTGCCTCTGCGCATTTGACAGTCGCCCAAGAGCTTCTAATAGTCCAAGACCTTCCACACTCACGTTTCCGAAGCTGAGGCACAACAGCCAGGAGCCGAGGGGCGGGGCTGGGAGGCGGGGCTAACAGTGCCAGGCCCCGCGGAACAAAGCGGAACTGGGCTACGTCATTTCCGTCTGCGGCGTTAGGGAAGGCACCCGCGGAGCCCCACCCGGCGGCGATAGGCAGGTGAAGGGAAAAGGGTGTCCCGTCCGCTTCAGCCGATACTGCTTCCCTTCGGCTTGCGTGTGTGACGACTGGGTCTGAGGCTCCTCTCGTTCAGTGTGCTGAACGCCGCATGTCTTTGAGGTCCGCGCCCCGTCCAGCGCCCTTAATGACGTTTCCTTTCCCCGAGACCCATTGGGCGTCCAGCCGGTCGCGTACGATCTTGCCCAGGATTAAACCCTTGCCCTGCGTTCCTTCTCCCCGCCCGTGGTGAACTCTGGTCGCTGTGGTTGACAAGAGCTCACTGCCTATTCCTCGTGCTCCCCCTCTCCCCCCACCCCGCCTCGTGCAGAGATACTGTCTCGTCGACCTTCAGGCCTGGCGGGAAGTACTTGTTAACCTACCTCACGTTTCCTAAAATTTTTTCCTGTTCGATCCGTGAAATGGTTTTCCGTCTTTAAATCGTTTTTAACGACGAGGCCATCAGTTGTCTTACCCCTTCTGCTCTTTGTATCAAGGGCCACAGGAAAAAAGGAAGAGCGAAATTACAAAACTGATAAAGATCTCGGAGCACATTTGTTTATTCAGTCAAACAGTAGGAAAACAAAACGGGAAGTATAGGTTCTGATCTCAGCAAGTTAATTTGAATACTGTTTTCAAACTTTTAAATGAGTAAATAGAACTTAGACTTCAGAGATTTACTTTGTAAGGTTTTTTTCTTGAGCCTAAATAGATCAACGGAACCATGACCTCCTATAATAGAAATTTGTGATTGCGGTTAGATAAAAATCTTATCTCTGAATTTGCAAGTGAAACATGGATATAGTAAAACCATCTTGACCTGAGCAGTGGCTTGATTGTACTTGTTAGTACGTAAGAATTTCTGAGGTATTTTCACACTGATTAATTTGTTTGGCACTTCATAGTAAACATATATATTGTTTTTTATCTGAGGCCAGCAATTGCCCCTACCTCCTTTTCGTCTCTGGACCTTGTCCTTTTAAACCTACAAAAGACTTTACCTTTCATACAAAACAACATCTTAATGTGCCTTAGTATCTCCCGTATATTAAAAAAAACTCTTGAATCCAGCCTTTCCTACCTTCCAGCTAAAAACGCCTATCTCTGTTCCTTTTCAGCACTAAAAGAATAGTTTGAATATTCACTTTCTCAACTTTCCCACTTCCTTAACACATCTCAAGCTTTCTTACTTGCTATTCCAATAAGCAACTTTATTTGACCAAATCTAATTCTATTCTCAATTTACTTGACCCTCCCCAGTTGAGCACTGTTTGTTCTTGAAATGTAACTTTATTATTCCTCAATAATGCAACTGATTTCTGAATCATAATAATTATGCTGTAAGATATTTCATCACTGTTTTGTGGTATTCATAGTGTAATAGTGACATATGGAATTAGTCTGTATTAACATTTTCAAATGAATTAGCTTTACTCTAGACAACCAACAAAAAAACCAATAAATCAAGCCCTAATTTGTAGTGTTTGTCATCGCCTATAATGTGAATACTCCCACACTGGTCAGTTTCGAGCTACCAACATGCCTCAGGAATTGGAAAGATATGTGCTGCAGTGCACCATAATATAGTTTCCACCATGGAGGTGCTAGTAGATAATCTGCAGAGACCTGTAGGTCTCCACCTTGGATGATTTTGCTTCCCAGGGGAAATTTGGCAATGTCTAGAGATATTTTCAGTTGTCATACCTGTGCTACTCCATCTGGTGAGTAGAAGGCAGGGATTCTGCTAAACAGCCTACACGCACAGAACAATCCTCACAACTAAAAGCCCAGCCCAGAGCATCTCTGGGTCACTGTTGAGGAACTGTGAAATAAAAATAATAACCACAAGGAAATAAATAGTAGTAAAATACAGTCTAAGAGAGGAAAAAATTTTTTCTGTACTCCCTTAGGTTTTGGTGCTTGGAGCCTGCAAATTAAACTGACAAAAAGCAGATTAACAGGAGAAAGTGATACAAATTTTACTTGATGTTATTATTTTAATTTTACATACATGTAAAGGAAAATAAGTGAAACCCAAAGAGGTGCTTAGCCCTGGGAGCTTGTATAGTATTTTAACAAAAGGCAATACACTTGTGACAAAACAAAGCCAAAGAGATTTGGGCTTCTGTAGGTGGTAAATTACCTTATATATTGTAAGGTTAGTACATGGGAAAGCTCATGGAGGTTAAGGGTTACTTAAGTAAGATTTGTTTGTACAGATGCATCTCAGTGCCAGTGATAATGATTATTTTAGCTCCAGGGATAATGGTTATTTTCCTCGAGTGATAATGATATGGGAAAGAAGATGGGGAGCACCTTCACACAGGGAAATACATGTCCTCCTTTTAGGTACATATAGGGAGAATAGAAATGGCAACCCACTCCAGTGTTCTTGCCTGGAGAATCCCAGGGACGGAGGAGCCTGGTGGGCTGCCGTCTATGGGGTTGCACAGAGTCGGGCACGACTGAAGTGACTTAGCAGCAGCAGCAGCAGGGAGAATAGAGAGCTTGTCCTACATCTGCCATTTCTCAGTTCCCATAAGTTTAAAATAATGCTTCATGCCAAAGTAGTGCTGACTAAAAAGCCCAACTTGAGAGTTGCAAGTTAAGTTTTATTTGGGACAAAATGAGGACTAGGCTATAGCCCAGGAGACAGCATTCCATATATCTCTGAGAAACTACTCCAAAGAGGTAGGAGGTCAGTATATATATGATTTTAATGAAGGAGGAATTCATGTAGTTAAGCACTTATTTTTGCTGAAGACTTCTGCTAGTCACGAGGAGTAGAAGTCACCAGGAAGGAATTTAGTGTTTTTCTAGATATGAGATGTAAAAATTGGGCTCATAAAATCAACTCCTGAAAATATCTAACTATCTGAATGCCTATTCTGCCAGTTATTTCCAAGAGCAGAGTGTTTCATTTCGTTCTTGTCCCTGAACTCCCTACAGGGGGGTGTTGAAGGTCAGTAGCTACAGCAGCACATGATTTAATTCTTGTAGAGGTAGATGGCAAGTGCCAATTTGCCACTTCAGATTTATAAAGTTGACAGGGACCCATCACGGTCATAAATTTGACCATGCTTTGGGAGGCATTTCATAACCATTTCTTCCCAAGGTGCTCATTCCTAGGTCTGGTGAAGGCTTTACTAATAGGCCACTCATGTGCTTTTATTGGATTAGGTCTTATTAACAATAATTAAAGATCTTTGGACCACCTATCTTCTAATCTATTATGGTCCAGGAAAAAATTCCCTCTTACTGCATCTTCCCATGTCTAGAGTACACTATTAAAATCATTGATTGGATACAAAATTATGTGTTTGACCAACTGCTTCAAGTCACCTAGTCATCATTATTTTTGTCAGAGGCTCAGTCATATTTGGTAATACAAGAAATGATAATCTTATAAAATAAGCAAATTATAAACAATATAGCTAATAGCATTGATAGAGTTATAAGTAAATATTTAAGCCAAGAACTTCCCACACCAAACCAGTTTTTGAAGAGGTTATCAAGATTAGGGAGTTGGTCACTTAAGGCAGAAATCTGGTTTTTCATATGGTTCACTAATTATATAGTGAAGCATTATAATCATCAGGTATGAAAACACAGCATTCAGTCTCAATTATGGCACAGGTCCCTTCCGTGAGATGCTGTAAGTATCTAAAGGGCAATGTGGTTTTGTAGCACCACTTTTCTCATCGTAGACACCTCAGAATTCAATAGGCTAATAGCCTGGTTACTATCATTTAAAGCCCGTGGAGTGAATCTTAAGGCTTTGATATGGCCCATTACATTCCCCAGTCCTTTTGAAGGCCCAAAAATAGCTGCTAAATGGTTCTAGTGGAAGACAGATCTCTTGGCCCATCAGACTCATACAAATGATAGATTGACTGGGGTCATCTCTAAATTGTTAACATATGACCTTGAGTCCATGGGAATCCCAGGATGCATCTTCCTATCCATCCTGGTGGAAGCCAAGATCATAAATTAGTACCACAAATTCACTGAGTTCCATTAAGTGCAGCCCAGTGAACCTCTGGTTATCTGACCCAGTTAGTCTCTAAGGGTAATAATATATAGGTATTGTTTATAAGGCACCCAGCCTAATTTCCTGATGTCACAAAGTTTATCATCTTTGTAAAAATATATATATATTATTGAAGTATAGTTGACTTACAATGTTTCAGGTGCAAAGCATGGTGATTCAGTTATACAAATATACATATATTATTTTTGAAATTATTTTCCATCATAGGTTATTATAAGATATTGACTATAGTTCACTATGCTATACAGTAAATCTTTGTTGCTTATTGCATATATATTTTAATTAGAAATCTAGCATTCTATTCATACTAAGTCAAACAAGTGGAATCAAAATGTCATATTTTAGTTAGGAAAAAATTCATAATTTTTCTAAAATATGTGTATTATACATATGTATACAAAAGCTTTTCTACTGTGCTTGAAAAAGTCTTGAGAAAGAACATAAAAAAAAAAGAGATGGAGAAGTTGGAGAACATAAACTAAATGAAATGGGAGTACTGAATATGAAATATAAAGAGTGAAACTAGATAAAAGAGTGTATAGTCCAGTTGTTTCTAATTATGACTGCTCATTAAAAACATCTGGAGCTCTGGAGAAAAAAGGCAATACCTGAGCATTTGTATTTTTCAAAAAATTTCAAGATAATTCTGATATGCATCTGGATTTCAAGAAGTGATTACACGTTTTTCTATTCGATCTTAATTTGGTGATATAGAGTTCCATTATTTTTCCATTGACCAATCATGACACAATGGTATTAAGTAAGTAATAGTTACATAATCACAAGAGTATGAGATGTTTATCAGTTTTCACAATCAATAGCCAGACAAAAAAGGTAATTACAATTGCAAGCCATATTGGAAACATGATTAACCTAACAATATAAAATAATTGCATACAGTTTGAGGGGAGCAAGCAGAGTGATGTGGTAAGTGGAAGTGCATATATGCACGTTTTCATCTGCCCAGCCAGTCTATATCTTTTGGTTGGTACATTGAATTAATTCATATTATGATAGTTGTCAATATTTTATCAATTATTTTGGGTTTATTTTGTGTAGGTCTTTTCCTTCTCTTCTGTTTCATGCCTAGAGAAGTTCCTGTAGCATTCGCTGTAAAGCTGGTGTGGTGGTGCTGAATTCCTTCAACTTTTGCTTGTCTGGAAAGCTTTTGATTTCTCCATCAAATCTGAAGGACAGTCTTGCTGGATAGCATATTCTTGGTTGTAGGTTCTTCCCTTTCATCAGTTTAAATATATCATGCCATGTCCTTTTGGCTTGTAGAGTTTCTTTTGAGAAATCAGCTGATAGCCTGATGGGAGTTCCCTTGTATGTTGTCATTTTTCCCTTGTGGCTTTTAATATTTTATCTCTTGTCTTTAATTTTTGTCAGTTTGATTACTATCTGTCTTGGTGTGTTCTTCCTTCGGTTTTTCCTTCCTGGGACTCTGTGCTTCCTGAACTTGATTGACTATTTCCTTTGCCATGTTCAGGAAGTTTTCAGCTATTATCTCTTCAAATGTTTTCTCAGGTCCTTTCTTTCTTCTTCTGGGACCCTTATAATGTGAATGTTAATGTTGTCCCAGAGGTCTCTTAGGCTGTCTTCATTTCTTTTCACTCTTTTTTCTATATTCTGTTCTGTGGCATTGATTTCCACCATTCTGTCCTCCAGGTCATTTTATCCATTCTTCTGTCTCAGTTATTCTGCTGTTGCTTCCTTCTAGTGTATTATTCATCTCTGTTTGTTTGTTCTTTATTTCTTCTATGTCTTTGGTAAACATTCTTGCATCTTCTCAATCTTTGCCTCCATTCTTTTCCTGAGATCGTGGATCATGTTCACTGTCATTATTCTGAATTCTTTTTCTGGAAGGTTACCTATCTCCATTTAGTTGTTTTTCTGGGATTTTATCTTGTTCCTTCATCTGGGATATAACTGTCTGCTTTTTCATCATGATTAACTTTCTGTAATATGACTTTTGTTTTAGCTGCTATAAGATTATGCTTCTTGTTTGTTCTGTCTGCCCTCTGATGGATGAGGCCAAAAGGCTTGTGTAAGCTTCTTGACGGGAGGGACTGGTGATGGGAGAAACTGGGTCTTGTTCTGGTGGGCAGGGCCTTGGTCAGTAAAGCTTTAATCCAATTATCTGCTGAGGAGTGGGGTTGCACTCCCTCTCTTATAGTTGTTTGGCCAGAGGCAACCCAGCCCTGGGGTCTGTGGGCTCTATGATGGGATTAATGGTGAGCTCCAAGAGGGTTTACACCAAGGAGGCCCTTCCAGTGCCCCTGTCCCTGCACTGAGCCCCTGCAGACCATGCCTCCACAGGAGACCCTCCAACACTAGAAGGTAGTCTTGGTTCGGTCTCCTGTGGGGTCACTGCTCCTCTCCTCTGGGTCTTGGTGCATGCCAAATTTTGTTCGTGACCTCCAAGGCTTGAGTCTCTATTTCCTCCAGATCTCTGGCAGTCCTATAATCAAATCCCACTGGCCCTCATGGCCAGAACCCCTGGGGATTCCCAGTCCCTTTGTCAGATCTCCAGGCAGGGAAGCCTGATGTGGGCTTCAGAACCTTCACAATAGTCCAAGAATTTATTTGGTATTATTATTCTCCAGTCTGTGGGTTATTATTCACCCATCTGGTGGCTATGGGATTTGATTTTATTGTGATTGTGCCCATCCTACTGTCTCACTGTGGCTTCTTTATCTTCAGATGTGGGTATCTTTTTTTGGTAGCATCCAGCATCCTCCTGTCAATGGTTTTTCTTCAGCTAGCTGCAGTTTTGGTGCTCTCACAGGAGGAGATAAGTGCATGTCCTTCTATTCTGTCATCTGAATCAGAAGCCTCAAGGCTGATCATCTTTAACATAATAGGGGAGCTTTTCTACTTAAATGACCATAACCTGGTGTTAACCACATAAATCCATCCCATAATTGTGTGAGGTTTCCTTCTAATAAACAGGAGGTTACAATTTTTGATTGAGACTAAGCTTATTGTTCTGATTGAGCTTGAGTGACCCTAAAAGAAAATTTGTATATATGGCCAAGGTCAGAGCAGGTATTAATTGGGCAGATGAGAGGATCCCAGAGTAGCCTGAATACAACTGAACTTTCTTTCTTCTAAAATAAATTTCCTGAGAGCCATCCAGTCGGAGACTTGGAGTGGAGAAATCTTCACCAATGTAATCCAGAAGTACTTAGACACAGGTAATTAGCCACATACCCAATAATTAGATTGATTTTTAAAACTGCTATAGGATGGTGTCAATGATAGAAAAACATTTGATTTATATACAAAGGTCCAAAAAGTCATGAAAACATTATAAATGATCATATGAATACTATCCAGCATCTTAGATAACATGTCTATCTCTGATGTTGCCTTCTTCTCTTCCTGATATGAGTGTAGTTTCTCCTCTCTTTGAGCATTATTTTAGGTGAGTTTGAGGTTAGCAGACCTCTCCATACAGTCCAGTGCAAGGGGCCTTTTTAAGTGAGAAATATGAATCCAATTCCCTTTAGTTTTGCTGCACATTAGCTAGTTAAGTATACTTGGTGGGGCCTTTCCATCTGGGTTGTAGCTGCTGCTGCTGCTGCTGCCAAGCTGCTCCAGTCGTGTCCGACTCTGTGCGACCCCATAGACGGCAGCGCACCAGGTTCCCCCATCCCTGGGACTCTCCAGGCAAGAACACTGGAGTGGGTTGCCATTTCCTTCTCCAATGCATGAAAGTGAAAAGTCAAAGCAAAGTCACTCAGTCGTGTCTGACTCTCCGCAATCCCATGGACTGCAGCCCATCAGGCTCCTCCGTCCATGGGATTTTCCAGGCAAGAGTACTGAGAGTCCTTTAAATGATGTTTTTTTCAATATAAATAATTCCCTGGTTGCAGGCTGTGGGGCATCTGATTTTCATCCAAAGATAGATAAATGAGATAGCTTCAAAACAAACTTCAGTTCAGCTCAGTCGTGTCCAACTCTTTGCAACCCCATGGACCACAGCATGTCAGGCCTCCCTGCCCATCGTGAATTCCTGGAGTTTACCCAAACTCATGTCCATTGAGTCGGTGATGCCATCCAACCATCTCATCTTCTTTTGTCCTCTTCTTCTCCTGCCTTCAATCTTTCCCAGCATCAGGGTCTTTTCTAGTGAGTCAGCTCTTTGCATCAGGTGGCTAAAGTATTGGAGTTTCACCTTCAACATCAGTCCTTCCAATGAATTTTCAGGTCTGATCTCCTTTAGGATTGACTGGTTGGCTCTCCTTGCAGTCCAAGGGACTCTCAAGAGTCTTCTCCAACACCACACTTCAAAAGCATCAATTCTTCGGCACTTAGCTTTCTTTATAGTCCAACTCTCACATCCATACATGACTACTGGAAAAACCATAGCCTTGACTAGACAGACCTTTGTTGGCAAAGTAATGTCTTTGTTTTTTAATATGCTCTCTAGGTTAGTCATAAATTTCTTTCAAAGGAGTAAGCATCTTTTAATTTCATGGCTGTAGTCACCATCTTCAGTGATTTTGAAGCCCCAAAAAATAAAGTCTGCCACTGTTTCCACTGTTTCCCCATATATTTGCCATGAAGTGATGGGACCAGATGCCATGATCTTAGTTTTCTGAATGTTGAGCTTTAAGCTCAGTTTTTCACTCCTCTTTCTGCCATAAGGGTGGTGTCATCTGCATATCTGAAGTTATTGATATTTCCCCCGGCAATCTTAATTCCAGCTTGTGTTTCATCCAGCCCAGCATTTCTCATGATGTACTCTGCATATAAGTTAAATAAGCAGGGTGACAATATGCAGCCTTGATGTACTCCTTTCGCAGTTTGGAATCAGTCTGTTATTCCATGTCCAGTTCCAACTGTTGCTTCCTTACCTGCACAGATTTCTCCAGACGCAGGTCAGATAGTCTGGTATTCCCATCTCTTAATTCTGCTTATAAAGTTACAATTTACCAAAATTACTGTAAGTCATAATTAGTTTGAGGGGAAGGTTTCCTTATACATGGAAAACATGGATTTAAAGTAATTTTTCAGATAAAAAGCCATAAATATAACAATATTCACTAGTTCATTCAGTCTCATGTAACTAATCCTTTTTGTTAAGAGTTTTATGAAGCTATTGGGTTTCCCATTAGAATTCTTTAATTTCTTACCCAGTTCAACATTATAGTCTGAAGGTCAGAAACCTACATTTATCCAAAATTTCTTTCTATAAATCTTGAAGAGGAAGCATTTTCCAAAGGCATAAGAATAAAACCATAACTGTCTATAATGACAAAAGACTTAAGAAGGCATGTTTAAAATCTGATTACAATGCAGTTGACAAAGAAACTTGGCTACTGCTGTGACACACAACAATTTGGGATCATAACTAGAATTATTACTGATAACATTTTATAAGAAAATGTCATATCTTTAGGAATTCTATATAATTTCTGGTATATCTGTATTACTAATAGTAAGCATTTATAACTTGAGAAGATTTATTATCCATTTGACAAAATTTCTCATTCAATTTACACACCAATTATACCTAATTAGTTTAATATCTCTCTTTGGGATACTTCAGGGACCCTTTGAAGTATCCCAAAGTTAGCTAAAGGTCAAAAGTACCTCATTAGAATTTGATTTAGAAAATTTTGTCCAAAAAATGCCAAAAGGGGTTAGAACACTCATAGGATACAATAGTCAGTGTGATATAATAGTTATTCACTTAGCCAAAGTAATAATAAAATGTTTCAAAGGCAAATACAGAACAGATCACTTAAAAGGTAAAGAACTTAAAATTTATTATCAAAGGAAGTTCAACATCTTAAGAAAACTTGTCAGAGAGAAAAGCCCAATTCAAATTTTGCCCCAGCCTACTTTTAAATTCATTTACTCAAATTTATTTTTAACTTAGTAAAAAAAATTTAAAAAGTAAACTTAGTCAATCCTGACCATGCATAAAACTCTTATCTTGGGGTCAGCTTTCCATAAACCTTTCACCACTATCTGTACCATCACTTTATTTTATTCCATCCAGAAACAGCCACCTGTAAGTCAGACCTACGACCTTTTCCCTTAACAAAATGCAATTCCTTTCCTCATACCTCCTTTACTAAAATCATACGTGCCACTTTCCTTAAGCATCCATGAAACATAAATCCAAATAATTTTTTGAAAAATGTGCTTCCTTATATAAAATGTCTCAGTGTGGCACCAAACATTTTTAATAGTTGTAAACCTTTTGTTTCTCTGTAAAAGGAAGCCAGTATTTGAACAATTACTGATGTTTCAGTATCTTGTTTGTGAATGACCTAGCTATTCAATAAACCTCCATCACTTAATTTAGCACAACTCTAGAATTTCAAGTTATCAGAATCTAGAGAGAATATTTAGATAGACATTCCTGAAGCATAACTATTCTTAATACAGTTTATCTAAAAGCTCTTATCCTCTTTAAATTTTCTTTCCTTAAACATTTATTCACATCCAGTCACTTTCCTTGCTAACAGATTTCTAAAAGATACAACACGATTTTATTTAGCTTATATTAAACATAGACACAATGGAAGTATTGTACTTAATGTTGATGACTCTAAACACATGTCTATATTAATTAGATCAACAAACTTAAACATTAATACCAGGTATTAATTTAATTTTGAATACTTTACCGTTCATGTGAACTTGAAGTTAATTCTAGCCAGTTACCTTCTTTTTTTTTTTTTTTTTTTTCAAAGAATTTGTATAAGTATGGCTTCCCTGGTGGCACATATGGTAAAAAATCTGCCTGAAATATCAGAGATTCAGGTTCAATTCCTGGGTCAGGAAGACTCCTTGGAGAAGGAAATGGCAACCCATTCCAGTATTCTTGCCTGGAGAATTCCATGGACACAGGAGCCTGGTAGGCTAGAGTCCATGGGAGTCACAAAAAGTTGGACACGACTGAGCGACTAACATTTTCATTTTCACAAAAGTGTTTAATTTCCTTTAATCCAATTAAGTAGAGCTTACTTACAAGTTAAATTTTGTTATAACCATCCAAAGCAAGAACAAAAATAGTGCATGCATAAATGTACTATCAGAGAGAATGGAAGATCTCATAGCTTCATTTTCTAAACTTAGTCATGAATCAAATATCACAATATAAAACTTACTAGTTGTAAAAACAGTTGGAATAAGTTAAATTTTAAGAAGAATTTTTTCCACTCCTCCTTTCTTTAGTCTTAGGAATTAGAGATGATCTAGATGAGTGATCCTGAGAGCTCTGGTCTCATGGCACAGGTAGAGAAAATCAGGTTCTCCTCATAGTATTTATTCCCTCAGGATCAGAATTCTGAATTTTTGTTTCCCTCAAGCTAGCTTTCTTTGCTTGTTGGGGATTAAACAGAAATTGGTTAACCTTTGACTGGTGCTGTATACTTAATTGGCACAATTGAAGGTTCATAATTTTCAAAGATATGTCCTTCACATGCTAGCAAGGTAATGCTCAAAGTCCTTCAAGCTAGGCTTCAACAGTACATGAACTGAGAACTTTCAGATGTATAAGCCGAATTTACAAAAGGCAGAAGAAGCAGAGATCAAATTGCCAACATCCATTGGATCATAGAAAAAGCAAGAGAATTACAGAAAAAAACCTACTTCATTGACTATGCTAAAGTCTTTGCATGGATCACAACAAACTGTAGAAAACTCTAAAAGAGATAGGAATATGACCTTACTTGCCTTCTGAGAAACCTGTATGCAAGTTAAGAAGGAACAGTTAGAACCAGACATGGAACAACAGACTGGCTCAAAATTGGGAAAGGAGTGCCTCAGGCTGTCACCCAGCTTATTTAACATATATGCAGAGTACATCATGCAAAATGCTGGGTTGGATGAATCTCAACCTGGAATCAAGATTGCTGGGAGAAAAATCAACAACTTCAGATATGCAGATGATACTACTATAGCGACAGAAGGCAAAGAGGAACTATGATGATGAAAGTGAAAGAGGAGAGTGAAAAACCTGGCTTAAAACTCAGCATTTAAAAAATTAAAATCATGGCATCTGGTCCCATCACTTCATGGCAAATAGATGGGAGAAAAATGGAAACAGTGACAGACTGTTTCTTTGGGCTCCAAAATCACTGGAGACAGTGACTGCAGCCATGAAGTTAAAAAACTCTTGTTCCTTGGAAGAAAAGCTATGAGAAACCTAGACAGTGTATTAAAAAGCAGAGACATTAATTTGCCAACAAAGGTCCGTATAGTCAAAGCTATGGTTTTTCCATTAGTCATGTATGGATGTGAGAGTTGGACCATGAAGAAGGCTGAGAGCCAAAGAATTGATGCTTTCAAGCTGTGGTGCTGGAGAAGATTCTTGAGAGCCCCTTGGACAGTGAGGAGATCAAACCAGTCAATCCTATAGGAACTCAGCCCTGAAATATTCCTTGGAATGACTGATGCTGAAGCTGAAGCTCCAGTACTTAGCCACCTGATGTGAAGAACTAACTCATTGGAAAAGACCCTGTGCTGGGAAAGATTGAAGGCGGAGGAGAAGGGGATGAATTGAGGATGATGGATGATATCACTAATTCAATGGACAGAGTTTGAGCAAACTCTGGGAGGTAGTGAAGGACAGGGAAGCCTAGCATGCTGCAGTCTGTGGGGTTACAAGCAGTCAGACATGACAGCGACTGAACAACAGTGGTTTTGAAAAGTTGGTCAGCCAGTATAGCAAGTGCATTTGTGTGTAACTTGGACCAAGCCGGCTTGTGGCTTTTGACTAGAGTAGCCAAATCCTCAACTAAACATTCTAAAAAGGCAGAGTTAAGCAAAGGATTATTTTGGAGGCTAGGAATAATTCAGATGTCAAGTCAGAATGTTGCTTGAAAATTTCTTTCAAACTTTTCATAATAGTCCATAATTGATTCATTCTATCTTTGCTTTCAACTGTTGAATCTCTGACCAGTCTATGATTTTTGGAAAGTGTTCTGGGATAAGTTCAAACAATTTCTGAGCTAATGGCTTGCATTCATTGTGAGCCTATGGTTCAGAATCCAAGAAGTGATGTTTTCATTCTGCTTTATTCATTACCTAGCTTTGCTTTCAGAAACTAACAGCTGTATTAACTAATATAGGTTTGAAAACATGGGCTTGTAGGTTCAGATGGTTAACTCAGATTCCTTAGCAAAACCCAATGGGGGAAAAAATAACCAACAATGGATCATGACTTAGATTTGGAAATTCCTTCACTAAGCATCTAAGTTCTGTTTGGGTCCAGGATGTGTACACAGGCACCAAGGATGGTTCACCTCTCCCTGTAATACATTTCTCCTTAAAGGGAGCTATAATCACTTCTGATTTTTTTTTTCCCTTTACTGGGGAAAAGGGAGAAGTAGGAGGCAGAAGAGTTGGAAGAGAAAGAGATAGCATCTGTGCCAGGCAATTCAGATAGAAGAGGATACATGGGAGAAGCAGAGGGAGAGAGAGTCAGAGTACTATAGCAGATTTTTTTTAGTTCTGATACAGTCTCAAACAATTAATTGTTGGTTTCCTGCAAAGAAGTTATGCTATCATTTCCTCTTGTAGAAGCTTCTAGATCTCTTAGAAGCTTCTAGATACCACTCAAAGTAATCATTCCATTCAGTCTGTTTGATCTTAGAGCTGGCCTTTTTCTAACTGTGTGTGCAAAATATAAATTCTGGATTATCAGAAAAACTCCAATGTGGTCATTTTAGGTTGAGATCTCCTTTAATTTCCCCAGTTAAGTAGGTATTTGCAAGTGTGAGTTTTTGTTTGTGCATAAACCTGGCTGGTATGTTAGTCAGAGACTGGCTTTCTGATGCCCCTTATTTCAGTGTTTGAGAGGCTCTATTTCCCATCTTAGATATGTCAGGGGTAAAATTTGCTAGCGAAGTCATGTAATGGGCCAGTGTGCTGCTTGTGAGCTTAACTCTCTTGATGTCAGCCTAGAGTTGTCTCAGCCCTCTTACATGTTTCAGTTTCTCCCTTTGGTGGTCTAAGACCACAGCAGGTGCTCAGATCACTGAATGGCCAATTTTTATTCGTGACCCCTGGATGAACAAGTGTTTTAATTAGTGAGTGGGTTTCCCTATGGGACCACTCCATGGTGTGAAAACTCTGCACCCACCACTCCTGTAAACTTCTCAGTAGCCTGAGAAAGCCATAACTGACCAGGAGGAGACTTGTCCCTTTTCTTCAGAGCAAAGCTCTTATGTAGTATCTTCACTTTTATCCTGCCAATTCTATTAAAGCAACTGAATTGAGTAATTGTATCAGATCAGCCTCTTAACCACTCAACACGGACCACTGTCTCCTATAACTGCAAACCCTGGTATCTTTTAACCACCCCTCCCAGTATCTTTCACCTGAGTGGCTATTTCCCTGGTATCTTTCAACCAGGCCACCTGAGTATCTTTCACCTGAAGGGATGACAGGGGGCAGGTACGTGCTATACACAGCCAAATAAAGCTCAGGAGATCCAATATGGGAAATCCAAGAACCAGGAAAGACTTAGCTAAATTTAGCTGGACTCTCCAAGGAGGCAGATAGGTGAAAGGGCCCTTTCCTGGAAGTAAGGCTCTGGTTTTTTGTAGAGTTCAGGTGAATCATAGAGAAGTCCACTCTGGGTCCCTTCGTGGTCACCATAACTGCTGACCAAAAAAGTGCACAGTATGAAAGGTACGAGTTAAGTTTTATTTGGGGCAAAATGAAGACTATAACCCAGAAGACAGCATTTCAGATAGCTCTGAGGAACTGCTCCAGATAGGTAGGGGAGAAGTCACTATGTATATGAATTTTGTGAAGAGGGAGTGCATGCAAGCAAGTGCATATTTTTGCAGATTTCTGCTCATCAGGAGGAGCAGAAGTCACCATGAAGGAATTTAGTGCTTTTCTAGATATGAGAAGATGCAAGAATTGGGCTCATAAAGTCAATTCCTGAAAATATCTAGCTATCTGAAGACCTAGTCTACCAGTTTTTCCAGAGCAGAGAGTGCCTCATTTCTGTTCTCCACCCTGAACTCTTTTCAAGGGGTGTTGAAGGTTAGCAGCTGCAGCAGCACATGATTTAGTCCTTGTAGAGGTCGAAGGCAAGTGCCAATTTGTAGTTGACAGTAGCATATTTTGGGGCGGTGTATTCTAATCCCCTTCAATAGGAAGGTAAATAGTTAAGTGATGAGTTTTGAGTGTATATTACCTTTATTTTATTTGATTGTAAGTTTAAGTAATTTAATTTTAAAATAATGACTGTGTGTCAAAACTAGCTCACAAAATTCTCAAAAATTTAAAATTTGACTCTACTGAAACAAGTCAGCTCTAGTATATTGCCAAACCATGCCAACCAATTTCCCATATAATGATAGGGTGGCTCCTGCCTATTTCTTTCACCTCCCGCTCTTCTGCCTGTTCTTTGAACTCCAAGGGCACTGTTTTCTTCTTTTCTACCACTTGAACACACCAAGCTCCTTATCTCAAGATATTTTTATCTTTTGTTTCCTGTGCCTGGAACCCTCTTCTACCGTTTTCCCATGGTTCCCTCTTTTCATAATGAAAAGTAGGGTTTCCTAATTAGAGAGGCCATCCTTGGCTGTTTGTATTAAAATATCCCTTGGTCATTCTTTATCCCTACTCTATCATTGTTGCACATGCACTTCTTTTGGTTTTTACCTCCATATTTTAAATAGCATGTTATTCTACTTTTTATATATTACTTTAATGTATGTTTATTAAAATAAATCTTAATTTATTTTCTTTTTTCCATTTTAAAAATTAATTTTTATTAGAATATGGTTGATTTACAATGTTATCTTAGTTTCTGCTGTACAGCAAAGTGAGTCAGTTATATATATATATCCACTCTTTTAGATTCTTTTTCCATATAGGTCACAGAGTACTAAGAAGAGTTCCCTGTGCTACATTTTAATAGTAGGTTCTTATTAGTTATGTACTTTATATATAATAATGTGTATATGTCAATCTTGATTTCTTTTAGATGTGGCTGTTTTCTGATAGCCTCTTTCAATATAAAATGAGAAGTTAGCTCTCTTACACCAACCGTATGTACATACACACACTGGTCTTCTATGCTCATCTTCCTAATTTAAAAAAAAATCATGTCATAACACTAAGTAGATTTCAAGATTTTAATTGCATTCAATATAAGGAGGAGTTATTACAAAGTACACTTAACCTTGAACAATGTGGGATTAGGGGTGCTGACTCCTCATGCACTTGAACATCCAAATATAACTTTTGACTCTCAAAACTTAACACAGCAGCCTTACTATAGCATAAACAGATGATTAACACATATTTTGTATATTATATTGTTATATACTATATTCTTATAATAAAATAAGCTAGAAAAAAGAATGTTGTTAAAATCACAAGGAAGAGAAAATACATTTACAGTACTGTGCTTTATTTTTTGCCTTGGAAATGAACAGAGATCATTCTGTCATTTTTGAGATTGCACCCAAGTACTGCATTTCGGACTCTTTGTTAACTATGAGAGCTACTCCATTTCTTCTACAGGATTCTTGCCCACAATAGTAGATATACTGGTTTTCTGAATTAAATTCACTATGGTTTTTCTAGTAGTCATGTATGGATGTAAGTTGGACTATAAAGAAAGCTGAGCACCGAAGGATTGATGCTTTTAAACTGTGGTGTTAGAGAAGACTCTTGAGAGTCCCTTGGACTGCAAGGAAATCCAACCAGTTCATCCTAAAGGAGATCAGTCCTGAATATTCATTGGAAGGACTGATGCTAAAGCTGAAGCTCCAATACTTTGCCACCTGATGGGAAGAACTAACTCATTGGCAAAGACCCTGATGCTGGGAAAGATGGAAGGCAGGAGGAGAAGGGGATGACAGAGGATGAGATGGTTGGATGGCATCACCAACTGGATGGAAATGAGTTTGAGCAAGCTCCAGGAGTTGGTGATGGACAGGGAGGTCTGGAGTACTCCAGTCCATGGGTTCACAAAGAGTCAGACATGACTGAACAACTGAACTGAACTGAACTGATGGTGATACACTGATATTCAGTTTCTCCAGTTACAGGAGAGTGAGGCACACCATTATGGTTACTAGATTTTCACACAAAGACACCCCCACACACAGCAGATAAATTTATTAAGTATGCAGCATGATCATTTGCTGTTCATTAAGTGGAAATCGATCATAAAGATCTTCATCCTCATCATCTTCACATTGAATAGACTGAGGAAGGGGAGGGATTGTTATTTCCTTTCCCAGATTGGCAGGGGTGAAAGAGGTAGAGGAGGTAAAGGGGGAGGTAGGAGAGGCAGGCATGCCCAGTGTAACTTTATAGAAAGATGTCATAGTTTCTGCTTGACTTTTTACTTTTTCATTTCTCTAAAAGTGTTTCTACATGGCTCCAGTCCTTCCACTGTTTAGTTTCAGTTCCTGTAGCATGGAAGATTCCATGTTGTGAAAGAAGTTGAAAGCAGTCTTGAATAGTAAGAACTCTTCTGCTGTAATAGATTGTCTAATGTATATTTGTTTTCTGGCACTGCTTCTTCTATACTTTCTTTCTTATCATCTGGAACTGGTTCAAAAGCACTCACCTCCATCAAGTTGCCTTCTAATTCCTCTGACGTGGTGTCTGTTAGCCCTTGAATGTCTCCAGGTTCCATATCTTGAAACCCTTCACCCCCTACCTTTTTGCCACATCCACAATCCCATTCATAATCTCCTTGAGTGTCCCTGTAATAAGTTCTGTGAAGTCATGGACAACATCTGGAAACTGTTTTCTCCAGTAGGAATTTATTGTTTCAGGCTTGATGGCTTTTTCATTGCTTTTTCTATAACCATGATGGCAACTCTCATGGTGTAATCTTCCCAGACTTCCATGATGTTCTATTTGGTTCTCTGTTAGAATATTGACAGTCCTTTTCATAGAGTACCATGTGCAATGAGATTTAAAGGTCCTTATTGACACCCTGATCTGGAGACTGAATTAGAGATGTTGTGTTTTCACATCAGATAGACCACTTTGATGCATTCAGTGATGAACTCATAGAGTTCTGAGTAACCAGGGACATTGTCCAATATCAAAAGAATTTTAAAAGACAGTCCTTTACTGGCAAGGTACTTCCTGACTTCAGTGACAAAGCATCAATGGAATCAATTCAGTAAAAGTGTCCTAGTTCTCTGAGTCTTCTTGTACAACTAAAAGACTGACAGTTGGTATTTATCTTTATCCCCTAAGTCTTAGGGGTTAACAGCTTTATAGTTAAGGGCAGTCCTGATCATAAACTCAGCTGCATTTGTACAAACAGTAGAGTTAGCCTGTCCCTTCTTACCTTATGTCCTAGTGCTTACTTCTCTTCTTCATTACTAATAAGTATCCTTTGTGGCATTTTCCCCCCAGAATAGGGCACTCTTCTCTGCACTGAGAACCAGTTGAGGCAGATAGCCTTTCCGTTTTCTTCAATGGGCATCTGAACCTATCACCTCTTAGTTGGCAGAAGCTGCTGCTTCTATTATCTTTATATTTTTTAAAGCCAAACATTTTTGTAAAATCATCAAACCATCCTTTGCCAGAATTAAAATTTTTCAGCTTTAGATTCTTTTGCTTTATGTTTTCATGTAATGATTTCACTTTAATCACATTATAGTCTGTAGGTATGACTTCTTATAGCAATCCTGCCCCCACAGAAAAGCTGCATTTTCAATTTATGACAAGAAGGTATTTTGCACAAAGTGCGAGGTTTCCACACTTGATGTTAAAGCCAGAGTGAGAGTTTCACGAATTTCTTTCCTTTTTTTTTTTTAAACAATGCTCCTTGTTGTTGTTCAGTAGCTAACCCATGTCCAACTCTGCGACCCCATAGACTGCAGCATACCAGGTTTCCCTGTCCTTCACTATCTCCCAGAATTTGCTCAAACTCATGTCCATTGAATCAGTGATGCCATCCAACCATCTCATCCTCTGTTGCCCTCAATCTTTCCCAGCATCAAGGTCTTTTTCAATGAGTCATCTCTGCATCAGGTGGCCAAAGTATTAGAACTTCAGCCTCAGTCCTTCCAACAAATATGCAGGATTGATTTTCTTTAGGATTGACTGCTTTGATCTCCTTGCTGTTCAAGGGATTCTCAAGAGTCTTTTCCAGCACTACAGTTTGAAAGCATCAATTTTTGGTACTCAGCCTTATTTATGGCCCAATTCTCACATCCATACATGACTACTGGAAAAAGCATAGTTTTGACCATATGGACTTTTGTCAGCAAAGTAATGTCTCTGCTTTTTAATACACTGTCTAGGTTGGTATGGCTTTCCTCCCAAGGAGCAAGTCTATTTTAATGTCATGGCTGCAGTCACTGTCCACGGTGATTTTGGACCCGAAGAATGTAAAATCTGCCACTATTTCCATTTTTTTCCCATCTATTTGCCTGAAGTGATGGTATAGATGTCATGATCTTAGTTTTTTGAATGTTGCCTTTCAAGCTAGCTTTTTCACTCTCTTCTTTCACCTTTATCAAGAAGCTCTTTAGTTCCTCTTCACTTTCAGACATTAAGGTGGTATCAGCTGCATATCTGAAGTTGATAATATTTTTCCTGGCAATCTTGATTCCAGTTTGTGATTCATACAGCTTGGCATTTCATGTGGTGTACTCTGCACCTAAGTTAAATAAGCAGGATGACAATATACAACCTTGACATCTCAATTTGGAGCCAGTCTGATTTTCCATTTCCAGTTCTGACTTTGCTTCTAGACCTGTATACAAGTTTCCCAGGGGGCAGGTAAGGTGGTCTGGTATTCTCATTTCTTTAAGAATTCTCCACAATTTGTTGTGATCCACACAGGCCAAGTCTTTTATAATAGTCAATAAAGCAGAAGTTTTGCTGGAATTCTCTTGCTTTATTTGTGATACCATGGATGTTAGCAATTTGATCTCTGGTTCCTTTGCCTTTTCTAAATCCAGCTTGTACATCTGGAATATTTTGGTTCATGTACTTTTGAGCCTAGCTTGAAGGATTTTGAGCATTACCTTGCTAGCATGAGAAATGCACACAATTGTGCAGTAGTTTGAACATTCTTTAGTGTTGCCTTTCTTTGGGATTGGAATGAAAACTGACCTGTTTCCATCCTGTGGCCACCGCTGAGTTTTCCAAATTTGCTGGCATGTTTGGAGAGTGCAGCATTTTAACACCATCATCTTTTAGAATTTCAAATAGGAGAGCTGGAATTCCATCACCTCAGCTAGCTTTGTTTGTAGTAATGAGTCCTAAGGCCCGCTTGACTTCACACTCCAGGATGTCTGGCTCTGGGTGAGTGATGACACTATTGTGGTTTTCTGGGTCATTAAGACCTTTTTTTGTACAGTTCTTTTGTGTATTCTTGCCACCTCTTTTTAATCTCTTCTGCTTCTGTTAGCTCCTTGCCATTTCTGTCTTTTATTGTGCCAATCTTTGGATGAAATGTTCCCTTAATATCTCTGATTTTCTTGGAGAGGTCTCTAGTCTTTCTCATTCTACTGCTTTCCTCTATTTCTTTGCATTGTTCCCATAAGAAGGGCTTCTTATCTCTCCTTGCTATTCCTCGGAACTCTAATCAGATGGGTATATATTTCCCTTTCTCCTTTGCCATTCACTTCTATTCTTTTCTCAGCTTTTTTTAAGGCCTCCTCAGATAACCATTTGGCCTTCTTGCATTCCTTTTTCTCTGGGATGGTTTTGATCACCGCCTCCTGTACAGTGTTATGAACCTCCATCCATAGTTCTTCAGACAGTCTATCATATCTAATCTCTTGAATCTATTTGTCACTTCCACTGTATAATCATAAGGGATTTGAGTGGTGCTAGCGGTAAAGGACCCACCTACCAACGTAGGAGATGTAAGAGATTCGGATTCAATCTTTGGATCAGGAAGATCCCCTGGAGAAAGTCATGGCAACCCACTTCAATATTCTTGCCTGGAAAATCCCATGGACAGAGGAGCCTGGTGGCTACAGTCCGTAGTGTCACACAGAGTCAGACACAACTGAAGCAACTTGGCATGCGTGCATACCTGAATGACATAGTGGTTTTCCCCACTTTCTTCAATTTAAGTCTGAATTTTGCAATAAGGAGCTCATGATCTGAGCCACAGTCACCTCCTGGTCTTGTTTTTGCTGACTGTATAGAGCCTCTCCATCTTCAGCTGCAAATAATGTAATCAATCTGATTTTGGTGTTGAGTATTTGGTGATGTCTATGTGTAAAGTCATCTTTTGTGTTGTTGGAAAAGGGTGTTTGTTATGACTAGTGTGTCCTCTTGGCAAAACTGTTAGCCTTTGCCCTGCTTCATTTTTTGCTCCAAGGCCAAACTCGCCTATTACTCCAGGTATCTTCTGACTTCCTACTTTCGCATTTTAATCGCCTATGATGAAAAGGACATCTTTTTGTGTATGTGTGTGCTAGTTCCAGAAGATCATGTAGGTCTTCATAGAACCATTTGACTTCAGCTTCTTTGGCATTAGTGGTTGGGGCATAGACAGTTGTCCTTACACTGGATTAATTTATCTTAAAATGGCTGGCAACTGCAGCTGCAGACCTCACTGTACAGTACACATTAAGCGATTCAACTTTTCTTGTAATGTCATGAATGCTGCTTCTTGGGAACACACACTTTCATTATCACTAGCAGCACTTTGTATGGGTGTTATTCAGGGTTTACACTAAGCATGATGAAAAATACATGAGACCCATGAGAGATCACTTTTCACTGTGATATGCAATTTACTGGAGAGATTAATTGCTCACATGGAGATGATTAGCACCACAGCATATTAAGCAGATACTCACAACTCTTAAGCTCACTGCAGTAGTAACAGTAGGTGGCTATAAGTCGATTACCATGGTAAAGTATGTTCTACAATTAATTTTATGCAAGTATGTGTAATATTGCATCTTTACAATTGTTTACAATTCTCTCAACTACAAATGGCACCATTTTCAGTCTGTGTGTGCATAACTTTTGATAAATTTTAACTTTTTATAATAGATTCATGTGTATTTTATGGTAGCAAATTGATAAGATAAACTGGTATCTACATATATTTAATGCTGTCATGACAATACCTTTTTCTTTGTTTTCTTATATTTCTAGGCCATGTAAACTTACCTGTAAGTTTTTTCAAATTGTTGTAAATCTCCAAAACTTTTCCCAATATATTTATTGAAAAAAGTCTGCATATATATGGACCCACACAGTACAAACCATGTTGTTGAAGGGTCAACTATAATTAAATGTCCAGAATAAGCCCTCTTTGGAGTCAGAAATCAATAACCAATCATGTTACCTCCAAATTCATATTATTGTGGGTGGTTGGCATTATCATAGGGTATATAATTATGGAGTATTACTGTTGTATCATACATTTTGGGAGGATTAATATTAATATTCACATAGTAACAGATTTATTCATAATTATTCATGTTGAGTCATAGAGATAGCTTAGTTTTTTGTTTTCTTTTGCTCCCTTTCAGGGTGACATTCAAAAAGTTTAAGTCAGATCATGTTTCTCCTCTAGTCTAACCCTTCAGTATCTTCCCTTCACAGTTACAATAAAATTGTAACATTTAGCATGTACTGTGTAATCCCATTACCTCTCTGCTTTTATCTCCTACTACTCTTTTTTCTCTACAGTTGGCTACAGTCACACTGTCATTCTTCCTGTTCCAGTGTCCTATTTCATTGCCTTCACACTTGCTGTTCTATCTTCCTAAAACACTGTGTGTATATAAATAGCTCACTCCACTTCATTCAAGTTTCTGCTTTAAACAACAATGAATTAATATAATACAGAACTTGGAGGGCTTCTCAGTTGGTGCTAGTGGTAAAGAACCTGCCTGCCAATGCAGGAGATGTAAGAGATGTGAGTTCAATCCCTGGGTCAGGAAGATCCCCTGGAGGAAGGCATGGCAACCCACTCCAGTATTCTGGCCTGGAGAATTCCATAGACAGAGGAGCTTGGCAGGCTATGGTCCATAGGGTTGCATAAAGTCAGAGATGACTTGAGTAACTTAGAATACACATACATGTGTAGAGTTTTTAGCCTCCTTTGTCATTTATTATATTATTCCCACCAATAGGTATTTACTTAAAACTATTTTTAACCAATGCATGATATTAATGAAAAGTTAAAATCTGCCTCTAATCCCCAACATCCATCCTACTAAGCTTGGTCTAGACAAGAATAGTAAAGCAGCACTAAGAACAAGATTATTCAAAAGATTAAGATCCTTATGAGTGATGTCTGATATATGCACAGAGGCATCTGTAGATGCCTCTAGATTGGTAGATTCCAGTTTATATACTCCAGTTTCTAGAATGTTAAGCAAATGCTAGTGACATTACATGAAATATATGTAACTAAACTAGCACCTGAACCTGATTCCAAGACCAAACTCCTGACCTTGATTCCAAGATCAATTTTCAGTGGTAAAGAAACTTTTGAAAATTTAATTTCCAATGTGTTGCAGACTGTTGCTTTTGAAAATATAATAAAAATGAATTGCTCAAAAAAGAAAAACATAACAAGGATCTACAAACTTATTGATTGTGTGTGTGTGCACGGGTGTGTGCACACACACATCACAATAATGTCAAATTGCTATAAAATCTTCAAACTACTCTCGATTTCTCTCTTGGTTTCTTCTGGTAACATATAGCTCGGAGACTGGCATAGGTTTATGGACCACATTCAAAAGACCATAGCTTTTAGGGATCTACCTACAGGAGATTCACTCAGATCTCTCATGCCCTCTCCCTCCTCCATACTATTTCTGCTAACTTTTCAAGTTAAGCCTGCAGTGAATTGCTCTCCTGCTGGTGATGAACGAATTTTTTTAAATTTTTATTATTCAAGTAGTACATGTTCATTATAGAAGTAAATGAAAATAAAGATATTTTAAATTCCTCCTTAATTCTATCACCACTATCAACATTCATATTCACATGTACATAGTTGTGCATATACATGTGTTTATGCTCAGTTGCACATTCCTGTCCAACTCTTTGAAACGCTATGGACTATAGCCCTCCAGGCTCCTTTGTCCATAGGGTTTGCCAGGCAAGAAAACTGGAGTGGGTTGCCATCTCCTATTCCAGAGAATCTTCCCAACCCAGGAACTGAACCCATGACGCTTGAATCTCCTGCATTGGCAAGTGGATTCTTTACCACTGTACCACCTACAGTTATCTATTTGAATAGGGCAGGGAGAAGCTAACATGCATAAGTTTTACAGCTGTTTAATAAACTGCTTTTTGAAAATTGACATCATAATATTAAACATTTTCCATGTCAACGTATGCATTTGCAGCATCATTTTGAATATTCTCATAGAATTCTATTGTTATGACAGCATCATAATTTGTTTAACCAACTTCCTATTCTGTTAGCCAGAATATTATTTATTGATCAGCTATTCTTTGGCTACAGTTGAGAATGTTTTGTGGGAAATTATCCATTTTGCATGAATTAACAAAAGAAGCCAGACTTCCCTGTCTTTCACTATCTCTGGAGTTTGCTGAAACTCATGTCCATTGAATCAGTGATGCCATCCAACCAACTCATCCTCAATTCATCCCCTTCTCCTGCCTTCAGTCTTTCTCAGTGTCAGGGTCTTTTCCAATGAGTCAGCTCTTAGCATCAGGTGGCCAAAGTATTGGAGCTTCAGCTTCAGCATCAGTCTTTCCAATGAATATTCAGGGTTGATTTCCTTTAGGATTGACTGGTTTGATCTCCTTGCTGTCCAAGGGATTTTCAAAAGTCTTCTCCAGCATCACATTTTGAAAGCATCAATTTTTCAGTGCTCAGCGTCCTTTATGGTCGAACTCTTACATGACTACTGGAAAAACTATAGCTTTGACCATATAGACTTTTGTTGGCAAAGTGATCTCTCTGCTTTTTAATATGCTGTCTAGGTTTATCATAGCTTTTCTTCTAAGGTTTCAATTCAGTTCAGTTCAGTTACTCAGTCGTGTCTGACTCTTTGTGACCCCATCAATCGCAGCACGCCAGGCCTCCCTGTCCATTACCAACTCCTGGAGTTTACCCGAATTCATGTCCATCGAGTCAGTTTAAGTGTCTTTAATTTCGCAGCTGTAGTCACTGTCCACAGTGATTTTGGAGCCTAAGAAAATAAAGTTTGTCACTGTTTCCATTTATTTATGTCTTCTTTTATTTCATTCAGCAATATTTTGTAGTTTTCAATGAACAAGTCTTTAACTTCCTTGGTAAAGTTAATTCCTCAGTATAATATTTTATTCTCTTAGATGCTGTTGTAAATAACTTTTTATAATTTCCTTTCCAGACTGTTCACTGTTAGTGTATATTAATAGAAATGCAACTGACTTTTGTGTGCTGGTTTTGTATCCTACTACTTTGATAAATTTATTTAATAGGACCAGAAGCATTTTTTGGGTGGAATCTTTAAGGTTTTATACATATAAGATGTTTTCTGTGAACAGAGATAATTTTACTTCTTCCTTTCCAATTTGATGCCTGTATTTCTCTATCTTGCCAAATAACTCTGGCTAGAACTATGAGTATTATGTTGAAAAAAAGTGGCAAAATTGGATATCCTTGCTTTATTCCTGGTTTCAGAGTAGTTGCAGCCTTTCACCACTGAGTATAATGTACATTGAGTATAATGTACACTGTGGAATTTTAATTTATGATTTTAATATGTTGAGCTGGTTTCCTTCTATTCCAAATTTATTGAGTATTATTATCATGAAAGGGTGTTGAATTTTATCAAATGTTTTTCTTACATCAATTGAGATAATTATGTAGGTTTTTTCCTTCATTCTGTTAATGTTTATATTGATTGATTTTTAACATAGTCTAATAGGGAAAACAGATAAATAAATGAAATCAATAAAACTTCAGTGGTAGCCTACAGGAAATACAATACTTAACCATCTGAGGTGTGGTTAGATCAATACTAGTTGAGATCCTAAGATTATGCTTAGAGGTAGACACAGTCCCTACATCCCTAATGTTAATTCTGATCCAGATTGAGGTAGATGTTATATAACTTCATCTTAAAACTTCCATTACATGGCCTTCTGGGCTTCTGATTTGTATATTTTTCTACTAATTGGCCCCCTGGGTTGGGAAGATCCCGTGCAGTAGGGAAAGGCTACCCACTCCAGTATTCTAGCCTGGAGAATTTCATGGACTTTATAGTCCATTGGGTCACAAAGAGTCAGATACAACTAAGCGAATTTCACACACACACACACTCTATTAATTGAGGATTCAGAGATTACATCTTGTCATATGACAACTATCAGATGGAATAATCCATTGTTCTAAGTGAAAATGCATAAGTTTTTTTACAATTCACTTTATATAAACTAAAGAAAAAACACCAAAAAGTGATTTAATCTATTTTTCCCACACTCCACTGTCTCTCCACCTCTGGAAGTTACCAGTCTGTTCTTTGTATCTATAAGCTTGGTTTTTTAATTTACTTATTATTATTTCAGATTTCATATATAAGAGAGATCATATAGTATTTTTCCTTCTCTGTCTGACTTATTTCACTTACCATAATGCTCTTGAAGTCTGTTCATCTTGTCACAAATAGCAAAGTTTTCTTATTGTCTTAGGCTGAGTTATATTCCATTGTATATATATTCCACATCTTCTTTATCCATTCATCCATCCATGGAATACTTAGGTTGTTTCCACATCTTAGCTATTGTAAGTAATGCTGCAATGAACATGAGGTGTATATATCTTTTTGAGTTAGTGTTTTCATTTTCTTTTTCTTTTTCTCTTTTTATTTATTTATTTTTAATATAAATTTATTTATTTTAATTGGAGACAATATTGTACTGGTTTTGCCATACATCAACATGAATCTGCCACAAATATACACATGTTCCCCATCCTGAACCCCCCTCCCTCCTCCTTCCCTGTACCATCCGTCTGGGTCATCCCAGTGCACCAGCCCCAAGCATCCAGTATCATGCATCGAACCTGGACTGGCAATTTGTTTCATATATGATATTTTCTTCAGGCAAATGCTTAGAAGTAGAATTGCTGGATCATATGGTAGTTATATTTTTACTTTTTTGAGGAAACTTCATACTGTTTTCTATAGTGCCTGTACAAATTTACATTCTGCCAATAGTGCACAATGGTTCCCTTTTCTCCACATCCTCACCAACACTTACTATTTCTAGTCTTTTTTATAATAACCATTCTAACAGGTGTAAGGTGATATCTCATTGCTATTTTGATTTACATTTCCCTGATGATTAAGTATGCAGAGCATCTTTTTATGTACCTGTTGGCCATCTTTATTCTTCTGGGTGAATGGCTATTCAGATCTTCTGCCCACTGGTAAATTGGATTGTTTGTTTGCTATTGAGTTATATGAGTTTTTAAACATATTTTGGATATTAGCCTTTTTTCAGATATATGACAAATATTTTCTCCCATTCAGTAGTTTACCTTTTAATTTTGTTGATGGTTCCTTTGCTCAGAAGCTTTTAGTTTAATATAGTCCCACTTGATTATTTTTGCTTTTTTGTTGCTTTTCGTGTCATATTCAAAAGTCGTTACCAAAACCTATGTCAAGGATCTTACCACCTGTGTTTCCTTCCAGAGTTTTATGGTTTCAGATCTTACGTTCAAACTTTTAAACCATTTTGTTTGGTTTTCTTTTTAATATATATCTTTCATCGAAGTATCATTGACCTGTAATGTTTTAGGTGCACAGCAAGGTGATTCAGTTTTACATATACACATATATTATTTTTATGTTACTTTCCATTATAGGTTATTATAAGATATTGACTATAGGTCTCTATACTATACAATAAACCTTTGTGCTTGTTGCACATCTATTTTTAATTAGAAATCTAGCATTCTATCCATACTAAGTCAAACAAATGGAATGAGAGTCATGAATGTTTAACAAAAATTCATCAGTTTTCTAAAGTATATATATATGTGTGTGTATATATATATATATATGTGTATGCATGTATGTATACAGATCACAATAAACTGGAACATTCTGAAAGAAATGGGAATACCAGACCACCTGACCTGCCTCTTGAGTCATCTGTATGCAGGTATGCAGAAATCTGTATGCAGGTCAGTTAGAACTGGACATGAAACAACAGACAGGTTCCAAATAGGAGAAGGAGTACATCAAGGCTGTATGTTGTCACCCTGCTTATTTAACTTATATGCAGAGTACATCATGAGAAACACTGGGCTGGAAGAAGCACAAGCTGGAATCAAGATTGCCAGGAGAAGTATCAATAAACTCAGATATGCAGATAACACCACCCTTATGGCAGAAAGTGAAGAAGAACTAAAGAGCCTCTTGATGAAAGTGAAAGAGGAGAGTGAAAAAGTTGGCTTAAAGGTCAACATTCAGAAAACTAAGATCATGGCATCCTGTCCCATCACTTATGGCAAATAGACGGAGAAATAGTGGAAACGTGGCTGACTACTTTTGGGGGCTCTAAAATCACAGCAGATGGTGACTACAACCATGAAATTAAAAGACGCTTACTCCTTGAAAGTAAAGTCATGATCAACCTAGACAGCTTATTAAAAAGCAGGGACATTACTTTGCCAACAAAGGTCCGTCTAGTCAAGGCTATAGTTTTTCCAGTAGTCATGTATGGATGTGAGAGTTGGACTATAAAGAAAGCTGAGCACCGAAGAATTGATGCGTTTGAACTGTGGTGTTGGAGAAGACTCCTGAGAGTCCCTTGGACTGCAAGGAGATCCTACCAGTCCATCCTAAAGGAGATCAGTCCTGAGTGTTCATTGGAAGGACTGATGTTGAAACTGAAATTCCAATCCTTTTGCCACCTGATGTGAAGAGCTGACTCATTTGAAAAGACCCTGATGCTGGGAAAGATTGAAGGCAGGAGGAGAAGGGGACAACAGAGGATAAGTTGGTTGGATGGCATCACCGACTTAATGGATATGAATTTGGATAAACTCCAGGAGTTGGTGATAGACAGGGAGGCCTGGCATGCTGTGGTCCATGGGGTCACAAAGAGTCAGAAATGGCTAAGCGACTGAACTGAACTGATCTGAACAGTCTTTTGGTGAAATCTTAGGGTTTTCTTTGTATAATACCATATAGTATCATGTCATCTGTGTGAACTGACAGTTTTACTTCTTCCCCTCCAATTTGGATAACTTTTGTTTTTCCTTAGCTAAATGCTCTGGCTAGGACTTCTAATACTATGTTGAATAAAAGTGCTGATTATGGGCATCCTTGTTTTATTCCTGATCTTTAATAAAATGCTTTCAGCATTTAACTATTGAGTATGATGTTAGCTGTGATATTGTCATGTATGACCTTTATAATGTTGAAATATGTTCTTCTCTATACTGGCTTTTAAAATCAGAGACATTACTTTGCCAACAAAGGTCTGTCTAGTCAAAGCTATGGTTTTTTCCAGTAGTCATGTATGGATGTGAGAGTTGGACTATAAAGAAAGCTGAGTGCCAAAGAATAGATGCTTTTGAACTGTGGTGTCAGAGAAGACTCTTGAGAGTTCCTTGGACTGCAAGGAGATCCAACCAGTCCATCCTAAAGGAAATCAGTCCTGAATATTCATTGGAAGGATTAATGGTGAAGCTAAAACTCCAGTATTTTGGCCACCTGATGCGAAGAACTAACTCATTAGAAAAGACCCTGATGCTGGGAAAGATTGAAAACGGGAGAAGAAGGGGATGACAGAGGATGAGATGGTTAGATGGCATCACTGACTCAATGGACATGAGTTTGGGTAAACTCCGGGAGTAGGTGATTGTCACAGAGGCCTGGCATGCTGCAGTCTATGGGTTGCAAAGAGTCAGACACGACTGAGTAACTGAACTGAACTGATACTGGCTTTGTTGAGAACATTGATTGATATTTCTATTGTGAACTATCTTTGCATTCCAGGAATAGATCCAGTTTGTTCATTGTGACAACAGCAATACTTTTAATGTGCTGCTATACTGTCTTTGCTAGTATTTTTGCATCAATATTCATAGGGATACTGGTCTATAGTTTTCTTTTCCTGTAGTGTCTTTATCTGGCTTTGGTGTCAAGATAAAGCTGGCCTCCCAGAATGATTTAGGAAGTGTACCCTCCTTTTCAATAGTTTGGAAAACCTTGAGAAGAATTGGTTCTTCTTTAAATGTTTTGTAGAACTCACTAGTGAAGCCATCAGTTCCAGGGCTATTACTTGTCAGGAGATTTTTCAATTACCTAGTAAAACGCAGATGCAAAAGAAGCATTTGACAGAATTCACCATCCATTCAGGATAAAAGCTCTCACCAAAGTGGGGATAGAGGGAACATATCTCAACATTATAAGGAACATAACGTTTGCAGCAAACCCACAATGGCATCAAACTCAATGGTAAAAATCTAAAAGACTTCCCACTAAATCCAGAACCAGAAAACGATGCCCACTCTTGCCACTTATATTTAACATAGTGTTAAAAGTCCTTGGGGCTTCCCTGGTGGGTCTTATTCACAGCAATCAGATCAGAAAATGAAATAAAATGTAGAGAAGAGGTAAAACTGTTACTATTTGCAAATGACATAGAGAATCCTAAAATCTCCACCCAAAAACTACTAGAATAATAAACAAATTTAGCAGATTTCAGGATATAAGAGAAGTATACAGAAATCTGTTATTTCTGAAATATCAGAAAGTGAAAGGAAAAAAATCCATTTAAAATCACATCCAAAAAATATACTTAAGAATAAACTTAAACCAAGGAGACCTATACTCTGACAGTCTCCTATACTCTAAAAACTATAAAACACAGATGAAGGAAACTGAAGCTGATTCAAAGAAATGGAAAGATATAACATGGTATTAGATTGGAAGAATTAATATTTTTAAAGTGACCATACTACCCAAAGCAATATATAGAGTTAATTCAATCCCTATCAATATAACCATGACATTTTTCATAGAACTAGAATAATCCTAAAATTAATATACAGATGTTGAGAGCTCAAGATGATAGAGTAGGACATGAGCCACTCCCTTCTTATGAAAACACTAAAATCACAACTAACTGCTAAATAACCATTGGGCACAAAAAACCTCTGGAACCTACTAAAAAAGATACTCTACATAAAAAAGAAAAAAAAGGAAACCACAACATGATGGTGGACAGGCACAATCACGATAAAATCGAATCCCATACCCATTGGTGGGCTACCCACAAGTTGGAAAACAATTGTACCAGAGAAGTTATCCCACAGGAGTGAAAGTGCTGAGCCCCAGGTCTGGCTTCCCAGCCTGGGGATCCAGCAATGGGAGGAATCCCCAGAAAATCTGGCTTTGAAGGCTGGTGGGGTTAGGTAATAGGACTTCCACAGAACTTCTGGGAAAAGAAATTCCACTTAGAGGATACACACAAAGTCTCATGTGCACTGAAATACAAGGGAGGGAAGTGACCCATAAGAATATTGACCTACCTGCTAATATTGACCTAAGAATATTGACACCTTCTATAGAGGTGGGGGTAGCTGTGGCTCACTGCAGGGACAAAGACACTGGAAGTAGCAGTTTTCAGAAGTACCCATTGCCATGAGCCCTCCTGGAATGTGCCATTAGCCCCATCAAACAGACTGTAGGATCCAGTGCTGCATCATCTAAAGCCAAACAACCAATAGAGCAGAAACACAGTGCCACCTATCAGCAGACGAGTGACTTAAACTCTTCCTGAGCATGGCCCTGCCAACCAAAGAGACAAGACCCAATTGCACCCACCACTGAGCAGGAACCAGCCCATCCCATCAGGAAACCTGCACAAACCTCTTAGACAACCTTATCCAACAGAGGCAGACAGTAGAAGCAAGAACTACAAACCTACAGACTGTGGAACAGAAACAACAATCACAGAAAGTTAGTCAAAGTAAGACAGCAGAGGAATATGTCCCAGATGAATGAATAAGATGAAACTCCAGAAGAACAACTAAGTCAAGTGGAGATAGCCAACCTATCAGAAAAAGAGTTCAGAATAATAATAGGATGATCCAAGATATTAGAAAAAGAATACAGGCAAGGATCAAGAAGATGCAAGAAATGTTTAACAAAGGCCTAGAAGAAATAAAAGAAAGGAGCAGTGACCCCACAAGAGACTGACTCACACTTGCCTGTGAGTGTCCAGGAGTCTCCGGAGGAGGCATGGGTGGGAGGTGGCCTGCTATAGGGTAGGGGGCACTGAGTGTGGCAATGCATGCATGGGACCTTTTGAAGGAGGTCGCCATTATCTTCATTACCTCCACCATAGTTTGGTCTCAGGTCAAACAACAGGGAGAGAACGCAGCCCAACCCATCAACAGAAAATTGGATTAAATATTTACTGAGCATGGCCCTGCCCATCAGAACCAGACCCATTTTCCCCCACAGTCAGTCTCTGCCATCAGGAAGCTTCCATAGCCTCTTATCCTTATCCATCAGAGGGTAGACAGAATGAAAACCACAATCACAAAAAACTGATCACATGGACCACAGTTTTGTCTAACTCAGTGAAACTATGAGCCATGCCATGTAGAGCCACCCAAGATGGACAGGTCATGGTGGAGAGTTCTGACAAAAATGTGGTCCACTGGAGAAAAGAATAACAAACCACTTCAGTATTCTTGCCTTGGGACCCAATAAGAGTATAAAAAGGCAAAAAGATATGACACTGAAAGATGAAATTCCCTGGTCAGTAGGTGCCCAATATGCTACTGGAGAAGAGTGGAGAAATAACTCCAGAAAGAATGAAGACACAGAGCCAAAGCAAAAACAATGCCCAGTTGTGGATGGGGCTGGTGATGGAAGTAAAGTCCAATGCTGTAGAAAAGAATATTGCATAGGAACCTGGAATGTTAGGTCTGTGAATCAAGGTAAATTGGAAGTAGCAAACAGAAGATGGCAAGAGTGAGTATTGACATTCTAGGAATTAGTGAACTGAAATTTACTGGAATGGGTGAATTTAACTCAGATGACCTTTATATCTACTACTGCGGGCAAGAATCCCTTAGAAGAAATGGAGTAGCCCTCATAGTCAACAAGAGTTTGAAATGCAGTATATGGGTGCAGTCTCAAAAATGACAGAATAATCTCTTTTCATTTCCAAGGCAAACCATTCAATAACACAGTAATCCAAGTCTATGCCCCAACCACTAATGCTGAAGAAGTTGAAGTTGAACAGTTCTATGAAGACATACAAGACCTTCTAGAACTAACACCAAAAAAAGACGTCCTTTTCATCATGGGGGATTGGAATGCAAAAGTAGAAAGTGGACAGATACCTAGAATAACATGCAAGTTTGGCCTCAGTCATAGCAAACACCCTCTTCCAACAACACAAGAGATGACTTTACACATGGACTTCACCAGATGATCAATACTGAAATCGGATTGATTATATTCTTTGCAGCTAAAGATGGAGAAGCTCTGTACAATCAGCAAAGACAAGACCAGGAGCTGACTGTGGCTCAGATCATGAACTCCTTATTGCCAAATTCAGACTTACATTGAAGAAAGTGGAGAAAACCACTAGACCATTCAGGTATGACCTAAATCAAATACCTGACAGTTATACAGTGGAAGTGACAAATAGATTCAAGGGATTAGATCTGATAGAGTGCATGAAGAACTATGGGCAGAGGTCCATGATATTGTACAGGAGGCAGTGATCAAGACCATCCCCATGAAAAAGAAATGCGAAAGTGCAGAATGGTTGTCTCAGGAAGCCTTACAAATAGCTGGAAAGAGAAGCTAAAGGCAAAGGATAAAAGGAAAGATATACCCATTTGAATGCAGAGTTCCAAAGAATAGCAAGGAGAGATAAGAAAGCCTTCCTCAGTGATCAGTGGGAAGAAATAGAGGAAAACAATAGAATGGGAAAGACTAGAGATCTCTTCAAGAAAATTAGAGATACCAAGGGAACATTTCATGCAAAGATGGGCACAATAAGGACAGAAACAGTATGGACCTAACAGAAGCAGAAGATATTAAGAAGAGGTGGCAAGAATACACAGAAGAACTATACAAAAAAGATCTTAATGACCCAGATAACCATGATGATGTGATCACCCACCTAGAGCCAGACATCCAGGAATGTGAAGTCAAGCGGGCCTTAGAAAGCATCACTACGAACAAAGCTAGTGGAGGTGATGGAATTCCAGTTGAGCTATTTCCAATCCTGAAAGATGATAATGTGAAAGTGCTGCACTTAATATGCCAGCAAATTTGGAAAACTCAGCAGTGGCCACAGGACAGGAAAAGGTCCGTTTTCATTCCAATCCCAATGAAAGGCAATGCCCAAGAATGTTCAAACTACCACACAGTTGCACTCCTCTCACACACTAGCAAAGTGATGCTCAAACTTCTCCAAGCCAGGCTTCAACAATACATGAACCATGAACTTCCAGATGTTCAAACTGGATTTAGAAAAGGCAGAGGAACCAGAGATCATATTGCCAACACCCATTGGATTATTAAAAAAGCAAGAAAGCTCCAGAAAAACATCTACTTCTGCCATATTTTCTACACCAAAGCCTTTGACTGTGTGGATCACAACAAATTGTCAAAAACTCTTCAAGAGACAAGAATACCAGACCACCTTACTTGCCTCATAAGAAATCGGTAAGAAGCAATAGTTAGAACCAGACATTGAACAACGGACTGTTTCCAAATTGGGAAAGGAGAATATCAAGGCTGTATATTGTCGCCCTGCTTATTTAACTTATATGCAGAGTACATTATGTGAAATGCCAGGCTGGATGAAGCACAAGCTGGAATCAAGATTGCCAGGGAAATATCAGTAAACTCTATATTCAGATGACACCACCTTATGGCAGAAAGCGAAGAAGAACTAAAGAGCCTCTTGATGAAAGAGAAAGAGGAGAGTGAAAAAGCTGACTTAAAATTCAGCATTCAGAAAACCAAGATCATGGTATCCAGTCGCATCACTCCATGGCAAATAGATGGGGAAACAATGGAAACAGTGACAGACTTTTTTTCTTGGGTTCCAAATCACTGCACATGGTAACTGCAGCCATGAAATTTAAAAATGCTTGCTTCTTGGAGGAAAAGCAATGATCAACCTAGACAGTATATTAAAAAGCAGAGACATTACTTTACCAACAAAGGTCCGTCTAGTCAAAGCTATGGTTTTTCCAGTAGTCATGTATGGATGTGAGAGCTGGACTGTAAAGAAAGCTAAGTGCCAAAGAATTGATGCTTTTGAACTTTGTTTTTGGAGTAGACTGTTGACAGTCGTGGATTTTTCAAAATTCCTGAGATATGAAGATGATGCTACCCTTATGGCAAAAAGCCATGAAATGAAAAGACTCTTGATCCTTGGAAAAAAAGCCATAACCAACCTAGACAGCATATTAAAAAGCAGAGACATTACTTTGCTGATGAAGGTCCATATAGTCAAAGTCATGGTTTTTCCAGTTTCATGTATGGACCATAAAAAAGGCTTAGCATTGAATATTTGATGCTTTTGAACTTGGTGTTGGAGAAGACTCTTGAAAGACCCTTGGACTGCAAGGAGATCCAACCAGTCAATCCTAAATGAAACCAGTCCTGAATATTCATTGGGAGGACTGATGCTGAAGCTGAAACTCCAATACTTTGGCCACCTGAGGGGGAGAACTGACTCACTGGAAAAGACCCTGATACTGAAAAAGATTGAAGGCAAGAGGAGAAGCATCGACAGATGATGAGATGATTGGATGGCATCACTGATTCAAAGCACATGAATTTGAGCAACCTCTGGGAGTTGGTGATGGACAGGGAAAACTGGTGTGCTACAATCTATGGCATCACAAAGAGTTGTCGCTCAGGACCAAGTGACTGAACTGAACTGAGAAAGTTGGCATGAGGAAACCTACCTCAATACAGTGAAGGTCATATACAATAAACCTACAGCTAGCATCATACTTAATGATGAAAAGCTGAAAGAATTTCCTCTAAGGTCAGGAACAGCCCACTCTTGCCACTTTATTCAGCATAGTTTTGGAAGTCCTAGCTATGGCAATCATAGAAGAAAAAGAAATAAAGAAAATGCAGATTGGAAAAGAAAAAGTTAAACTGTCACACTTTGCAGATGACATGATATGATATATAGAAAATCCTAAAGACACTATCAAAAACTGTGAGAGCTCATCAGTAAATTTGGTAAAGTTTCAGGTTACAAAATTAATACAAAAAATCTGTTGCATTGCTATACACTAAAATGAAAGAGAAATTAAGCAAACAATCCCATTTACCATTGCAACAAAAAGAGTAAAATGCCTAAGAATAAACCTACCTAAGGAGACAACTGGCCCTTACTCTCAAAACTGTGACACCAAAGAAAGAAATCAAAGATGACAAAATAGATGGAAAGATAAACCATCCTCTTGGATTGGAAGAGTCAGTATTGTCCAAATTACTATACTGCCCAAGGAAATTTAATGATTCAGGGAATCCATATAAAATTATCAATGGCATTTTTCACAGAACTGGGACAAAAAAAATCTTAAAATTTTTATGAAGACACAAAAGACCCTGAATAGTGAAAGCAATGTTGAGAAAGAAAAACAGAGCTGGAGGAATAAGGCTCCTTGACTTCAGACTCTACAATGCTGTTGTCATCCAATCATTTTTGATACTGGCCAAAAATAGAAATCGAGATTAATGGAACAGGATAGAAAGTCTAGAAATAAGCCCACACACCTATGATCACTTAATCCTCAACAAAGGAGGCAAGAATATGCAATGAAGGAAAGATAGTCTCTGCAATAAATGGCCCTGGGAAAATTGGACAGTTACATGTAAAAAAATAAATGAAATTAGAACTTCCTCTAACACCATACACTAAAAATGGATTAAAAATCTAGACCCTATAATATACTAAATATATGTAGACACTATATATAGACACTAAATATATAAATAATATAAATATTTATATGTTATATATCTATATAAATATAATGTTTATATATGTATATAATAAATATATAAATATATAGGCCCTAAATATAGACCAGACACTATAACAGTCTTAGAGGAAAACCTAAACAGAACATTCCGAGATAAATTGCAGCAAAATTTTTTCTGTCTCCCAGTGTAATGGAAATAAAACCAAAAATAAATAGGACTAATTAAACTCAGAAGCTGTTGTACATCAAAGGAAATGATAAACAAAACAAAAAGGCAACCTATAGAATGGGAAAAAATATTTGCTAATGATGGGCTAACAAGGGCTTAGTCTCAAAATTTACAAATAGTCCATGGAGCTTAATGTCATAAAAACAAACAATCCAATCAAAAAATGGGCAGAAGACCTAGACATTTCTCCAAAGAATACATACCTATAGCTATGAAGCACATGAAAAGATGTTCAACATTACTTAGAGAAATGCACATCAAAACTACAATGATATATCACCTCACACAGGTCAGAACTGCTATCATTAAAAAAAAACAACAACAAAAAAAAACCAGAAACAATAAATGTGGGAGAGGGTGTGGATAGAAGAGAACCCTCTTATACTGTTGGTGGGAATGTAAACTGATGAGCTTCTTTTGAGAACAGTATGGAAGTTTCTTCAAAAACTAAAAATAGAGCTAACATGATCCTGCAATCCCACTCCTGGGCATACATCCAGATAAAAACATATAACCAAAAGGATTAATGCACCCCAGTGTTTACAGCAGCACTCTTTACAATATCAAAGACATGAAAGCAACAGAAATGTTCCCTCAACAGGTGAATGGATAAAGAAGATGTGGTACATATATACAGTGGAATATTACTCAGCCATGAAAAAGAATGAACTAATGCCATTTGCAAGCAACATGGATGGACCTAGAGTGAAGTAGGTCATACTGAGTGAAGTAGGTCAGACAGAGAAAGACTAATATTGGATGATTTTGCTTATATGTGGAATCTAAAAAAAAAATGATGCAAATGAACTTATTCACAAAACAGAAACAGATCCATAAACTTAGAGAATGAACTTATGGTTACCAGAGGGAAAGGATGGTGGAGGAGGGATAATTAGTGAGTTTATTGACATGTACACATTACTATATTTTAAATAGGTAACCCACAAGGACCTATTGTATAGCACCAAGAACTGTGCTCAATATTTTATAACAATCTAAATGGGAAAAATATTTGAAAAAGAATAGATATATGTATATGTATAATTCAATCACATTGTTGTACACCTAGAACTAACACAACATCATTAATCAACTATACTTCAAGATAAAAAGTTAAAATAAATTTTAAATGGAACCACAAAAGATCCTGAATTCTGAAAACAATCCTGAGAAAAAAGAACAAAGCTGAAGGCATAACCTCCAGACCTCAGATAATACCATACAGTCCTTGTAAGTTTGGTAATGGCACAAAAACAGACATATGGATCAATGGGAAAGAATAGAGAGCCCAGAATTAAACCCACACATCTATCATCAGTTAATTTACAACAAAGGAGGCAAGAATACACAATGAAGAAAAGACAGTCTCTTCAACAAGTTGTTTTGGAAAAACTGAACAGTCACATGTAAAATAATGACATTAGGACATTTCCTCACACCACATACAAAAACTCAAAATGGTTTAAAAACTAAATGTAAAACTTAAAATCATAAATTTCCTAGAAGAGAAGATAGGCAGAACACGCTTAGATAAAAATTATAACAATATTTTCTTGGATCATTCTTCTAAGGCAAAAGAAATAAAAGCAAAAAAAAAAAAAAAACAAAAACCCAAAACCCAAATAGGCCATAATTAAATGTAAAAGCTTTTGCACAGCAAAAAAAAAAAAGAAAAAGAAAAAAAAGAAAAAAAGAAACCATCAACAAAACTAAAAGACAACCTGCAGAATGGGAGAAAATATTTACAAATGGTATAAACAATAGCAGTAATACTCAAAATAGGTAAATAACTCATACTACTTAATATCTAAAAACAAATAATCCAATTTAAAATATGGGCAGAAGACCTGAATAGACATTTAGAAGACAGACAGGTGGCTAACAGGCACATGAAAAGATGATCAACATTGGTAATCATGAGAGAGATGCAAATCAAAACTATGAGATATTATCTCACATCTGTCAGGATCAGTTCAGTTCAATTCAGTTACTCAGTCTTGTCCGACTAATTGCAACCCCATGAATCACAGCACATCAGGCCTCCCTGTTCATCAGCAACTCTCGGAGTTCACTCAAACTCATGTGCATCGAGTCGGTGATGCCATCCAGCCATCTCATCCTCTGTCATCCCCTTCTCCTCCTGCCCCCAATCCCTCCCAGTATCAGGGTCTTTTCCAATGAGTCAACTCTTCGCATGAGGTGGCCAGAGTATTGGAGTTTCAGCTTCAGCATCAGTCCTTCCAATGAACACCCAGGACTGGTCTTTAGGGTGGACTGGTTGGATCTCCTTGCAGTCCAAGGGACTCTCAAGAGTCTTCTCCAACACCACAGTTCAAAAGCATCAATTCTTCTGTGCTCAGCTTTCTTCACAGTCCAACTCTCACATCCATACATGACCACTAGAAAAACCATAGCCTCGACTAGATGGACCTTTGTTGGCAAAGGAATATTTCTGCTTTTTAATATGCTGTCGAGGTTGGTCATAACTTTCCTTCCGAGGAGTAAGCATCTTTTAATTTCATGGCTGCAATCACCATCTGCAGTGATTTTGGAGCCCAAAAATGAAAGTCTGACACTGTTTCCACTGTTTCCCCATCTATTTCCTATGAAGTGATGAGACCAGATGCCAGATAGCATCAAAAAGTCTACAAGTAACAAATGTTTGTGAGGATGTGAAGAAAAGGGAACCCTCATACACTGTTGGTGGGAATCTAAATTGGTGCAGCTAATGTGAAAAACAGTATGGAGGTTCCTCAAAAAACTAAAAATAGAACTATTATATGATCTAATAATTCCACTGCTGAGTTTCATTTTCAAAGAAAATGAAAATAAGAATTCAAAAAGATGTATGCACCCCACTATTTTTAGAAGTGTTATTTATAATTGCCATGATAGTGAATCAACCTACATGTCCATCAACAGATAAATGGATAAAGATGTGGTATGTATATATATTTATATGGTGGAATATTGGCTATAAAAAAGGACAAATTCTGCCATTTGCAATGTGAATGGACTTAGAGATTATTATGCTTAGTGAAAAAGTCAGACAAAGACAAATACTCTATATTATCACTTGTATGCTGAATCTAAAAACTAAAACAAATGATGTATATAACAAAACTGAAACACACCTACAGATACAGAGAGCAATCTAATGGTTACCAGTGAAGAGTGGGAAAAGGGAAGGAACAAATAGGGGTAGGGGGTTAAGATATACAAATTACTATGTATAAAGTAGAAAAGCAACAAGGATATATTTTATAGCATAGGGAAATATAGCCATTATTCTGTAAAAAGTATAATCTTTAAAAATAATGAAAAAAATATTGTAAATAAATTATACTTCAATAAAAAGCAAATTGGAACAGAGGCTATCAGTTAAAGGTGTCAATTTTAATGTTTATTTTAGTTATTTTGATGCCAAATATCATTTTCAGTATTTCCTTGGTACTTTCTATTTGATTTTCATGTAGTTCTAGTGACAGTTTCATGATGGAGTATATAAAGTAATTTAAAATATACTCCTTTGTTTATTTTATTTTAGGACTTTCACATGGCTTTGAAACAAGAATCAGAATTTGAAAGGAAAGACAGAGCTGCCAGAGTCATTCAGAAGGCCTGGAAAAGTTTCCTTGTGAGTTTCTTTTTTTGCAGCTTTATTGAGATATAATTGATATATAGTTCAACTGTTTATAAAATTCAATGGCTTTAGGTATTACTATATTAGAGTTGTACACCAGCATTTGCTTGATAAGTAGACTTTTTTAAAGTTTAAAAACATTAACAGTAAGTATCTTATTAGCCTCACAAATATTTACTGAGTTTCTGATCTAGGTCAGGTACTTTGATAATGGCCACTATGATGAACTCGTCACTTATTTGATTTTCACATCTGAAAACTTCATTTCTTGACTCTGGAATCAGGTTTGCAAGCAAGTGTTAGGGATACATTCACTCATTAAATATTTATTGAGTACCTACTCTTGAGAACATAATGCATATCTGGATTAATGTAGTTTCTTGCTGTGTTACAGTATGCTCTGTGGTCTTCTTATCCAATAAGGAATATTCCAAGTTGATTTACTGGATTAGGTGAGAGCCAAGAGGTAAAATGAATTCTCTTCTCTCTAGAACAGTAACAATACTCTGTGTGTAAAGTGGTAAGTCTGTTTCTAGCCCACAAAAATAATTTCATAACAGTTAATGATGTCTTGAAAAATAGTTTCCATTATTTGCCTATACTAGGGCATAACAATTGATTTCCAATGCTAAAAAAAATTTTCTTTAAAATCTATTATTCCTTTGTTGGTGTCTAACAGCATGCTTGTTATCTAGGCCTAAGCTTTTCTGTCATTTGTAATTTGTTCTCTTCCACATTCAAATCCAATCAGCCTTTGAACCTTTGAACACTTATTACATTCCTGACACTGTACTAGGCTCTTTAAAATGCATCCTTGAATTTAAAGAGATTCAGTAGAAAAGGCTTGTATATAAACAAGTGTGTGTGTGTTTTAATAAAATGGTAGACTGAGCACACATTTTCACTTTCTATCCCTCTAGAATCCAAACTAAGTGACAATATAGTGAATGTTCACCCATAACAGAGAGAAGGGAGTTCATGAGCAAATAAGGAATTCTATCTCATGTCTGGAAAACCAAAAATAAATGGTAGTATTTTATTGGACATATCTATGTAGAAGATTTACCTAGACACACTTAAAGAGGCACTAATGAGATAGCCTGTTTGTCATTGAAACACTAGGATTTAGTAATTCTAAAGGACTAAAAGGAAAATGGCTATCGACAATGAGGCTAATTGAAAGTCTGTACATGTAACAGTTATTCCAATTGTCTCCAATGTCACTTCAAGACTGAAAGCTGCAGGCGGGTAGATATTTCTTATTAGTCAACTATCTGCTGGTAGATGGATATTAACTGTTGGGCATAAGAAGAAACAAACCCTGAGCAGCCTGAAGTGTTGGGAAGATGGTATAGCAAGAGCCGAGAAAGAAAGATCCCTTTGGTTCCAGAAAATGTCCTGAAAAAGAGGAAGGCTTATCAGGCCCTCAGAGTCACCCAGGCAAAGGAGGAGCTTTTGCAAAGGAAAGAGCAAAGGAAAGAAAAAGAGCTCAAGTAAAAGCAACTAGAATGTTTCCTACATAATTCCTGGCATGAACTGCATGACAGAGTGTGTTTCTAATGACTAGAAGTGAAACCTCACAGCTTGGAAGTGCCAGATAAACATTCCGTGGTCTTTGTTGTATGCACCCAAAGGATTAATGGGGTGAATTTACTGGTGCAGAGGACCATTGCAAGACTTCATCTGCAGAATATTTTCAGTGGTATCTTTATGAAAGTAACCCCTTAAACCATGAAAAAACTTTGTGTAGTGGAAACTTATGTGACCTGTGCTGTGTGCTGAGTCACTCAGTTGTGTCCAACTTTGTGACCCCATGGATGGTAGCCCACCAGGCTCCTCTGTCCATGGGGATTCTTCAGGCAAGAATACTGGAGTGGGTTGCCATGCCCTCCTCCAGGGTATCTTCCCAACCCAGGGATCAAACCCAGGTCTACCACATTGTAGCTGGACTCTTTACCATCTGAGCCACCAAGGAAGCCCAGGTGACCTAGGGATTTCCAGATCTGAAGCCTGTTCAGGAGCTCATCCTGAAACACAGACAAGCCAAAGTCAAGAATAAAGTCATCTCTCTGACACAGTGATTGAGGAGCACCTGGGGAAGTTTGCTGTCATTTGCTTGCAAGAGCTCATTCATGAAACTGTCTTCCCAGGAAAGGATTTTCAGGTGATATCGGGGTTCCAGTGCCCTTTCCAGCTCTCAGTGGCCTATCACACTACCAAGTGGGCTCACCTGGCTATCAAGATGAATGCATCAATCAGTTTATCTGGCAGCTGAACTAAACCCAGAATATCTGAAAAACGCAGGGCATTGGAAGACTGTTTTTGTTTTATGAATTTGTCACCCTTTATCTTCAAGGAAGATTATTTTCTGCTATATCTTCAGAAACTGGAGGTCAAGGGTCAAGGGAAAAGATGATAATATTCACAGCAGGCACTATTCATCCCACCTCAGTTCCAGGGAAAAGTTCCTGTGTGTTTTCTGTGATGACCACTGTCCACCACTGAAACCAGCAAAAGACTCTGTAGGGGAGGGAGTCTTGTCTTATCACATCTTCTATCCTGGGGTTTAATGTTGGTGAATTAATATCCAAGAATGAATACAAGATAGCAGTAGACCAAGCCCAGGGCCTTGCTTTCAAGAGAACTTGAAGTACAGTTAGAAAGAAGTGCAGAAAAACAATGCTTGACTGTCTCTGCTGTGAGTCCATGTTCTAACTTCAGTGACAGCTTGGCAAGCTCTCAGATACGGCTGGCTCTAGATGGTGTATCTGGTGGCTTCCTCATTCTTGCCTGCAACTGGCTTAGTGCTGTTCTCTACCTCAGAAGATTAACCTACTCTTGTCTCTATGAGAAGGGATGGACCCTTTCCCTAGGAAAACATGCATATACTCCAGTTCTCTCTTGGAAGTTTAGGGTACTTGCAGATCCTTCTCAAGGACCCGGGCATTTTATGTGAAGAAGCCTTGCACTCTCAGACTCTGACCTTGCCAGTTTCTCTTACTTGTCCATGTCCAGATCTAACTGTTGCTTCCTGACCTGCATACAGGTTTCTCAAGAGGCAGGTCAGGTGGTCTGGTATTCCCATCTCTGGAAGAATTTTCCACAGTTTATTGTGATCCACACAGTCAAAGGCTTTGGCATAGTCAATAAAGAAGAAATAGATGTTTTTCTGGAACTCTCTTGCTTTTTCCATGATCCAGCGGATGTTGGCAATTTGATCTCTGGTTCCTCTGCCTTTTCTAAACCCAGCTTGAACATCAGGGAGTTCACGGTTCACGTATTGCTGAAGCCTGGCTTGGAGAATTTTGAGCATTACTAGCATGTGAGATGAGTGCAATTGTGCGGTAGTTTGAGCATTCTTTGGCATTGCCTTTCTTTGGGATTGGAATGAAAACGGACCTTTTCCAGTCCTGTGGCCACTGCTGAGTTTTCCAGATTTGCTGGCATACTGAGTGCAGCACTTTCACAGCATCATCTTTCAGGATTTGAAATAGCTCAACTGGAATGCCATCACCTCCACTAGCTTTGTTCATAGTGATGCTTTCTAAGGCCCACTTGACTTCACATTCCAAGATGTCTGGCTCTAGATTAGTGATCACATCATCATGATTATCTGGGTCGTGAAGATCTTTTTTGTACAGTTCTTCTGTGTATTCCTGCCACCTCTTCTTAATATCTTCTGCTTCTGTTAGGTCTATACCATTTCTGTCCTTTATCGAGCCCATCTTTGCATGAAATGTTCCATTGGTATCTCTAATTTTCTTGAAGAGATCTCTAGTCTTTCCCATTCTGTTCTTTTCCTCTATTTCTTTGCATTGATCACTGAAGAAGGCTTTCTTATCTCTTCTTGCTCTTCTTTGGAACTCTCCATTCAGATGCTTATCTCTTTCCTTTTCTGCTTTGCTTTTCACCTCTCTTCTTTGCACAGCTGTTTGTAAGGCCTCCCCAGACAGCCATTTTGCTTTTTTGCATTTCTTTTCCATGGAGATGGTTTTGATCCCTGTCTCCTGTACAATGTCACGAATCTCATTCCATAGTTCATCAGGCACTCTATCTATCAGATCTAGGCCCTTAAATCTATTTCTCACTTCCACTGTATAATCATAAGGGATTTGATTTAGGTCATACCTGAATGGTCTAGCGGTTTTCCCTACTTTCTTCAATTTAAGCCTGAATTTGATAATAAGGAGTTCATGATCTGAGCCACAGTCAGCTCCTGGTCTTATTTTTGTTGACTGTATAGAGCTTCTCCATCTTTGGTTGCATAGAATATAATCAGTCTGATTTCGGTGTTGACCATCTGGTGATGTCCATGTGTAGAGTCTTCTCTTGTGTTGTTGGAAGAGGGTGTTTGCTATGACCAGTGCATTTTCTTGGCAAAACTCTATGAGTCTTTGCCCTGCTTCATTCCGCATTCCAAGGCCAAATTTGCCTGTTCTCCAGGTGTTTCTTGACTTCCTACTTTTGCATTCCAGTCCCTTATAATGAAAAGGATATCTTTTTGGGGTGTTAGTTCTAAAAGGTCTTGTAGGTCTTCATAAAACCGTTCAACTTCAGCTTCTTCAGCATTACTGATTGGAGCACAGACTTGGATAACTGTAATATTGAATGGTTTGCCTTGGAGACAAACAGAGATCATTCTGTCGTTTTTGAGATTACATCCAAGTACTGAATTTCAGACTCTTCTGTTGACCATGATGGCTACTCCATTTCTTCTGAGGGATTCCTGCCCACAGTAGTAGATATAATGGTCATCTGAGTTAAATTCACCCATTCCAGTCCATTTTAGTTTGCTGATTCCTAGAATGTTGACGTTCAACCTTGCCATCTGTGAAGGCTGTATATGGTCGTCCTGCTAATTTAACTTATATGCAGAGTACATCATGAGAAATGCTGGGCTGAAAGAAGCACAAGCTGAAATCAAGATTGCCAGGAGTAAGATCAATAATCTCAGATAAGCAGATAATCTTATCTCAGATCTTATCCTCAGATAAGCAGATACCATCCTTCAGGTATGAGGAACTAAAAAGTCTTTTGATGAAAGTGAAAGAGGAGAGTGAAAAAGTTGGCTTAAAGCTCAACATTCAGAAAACGAAGATCATGGCATCTGGTGCCATCGCTTCATGGGAAATAGGTGGGAAGCAGTGGAAACAGTGTCAGACTTTGTTTTCTAGGGCTCCAAAAATCACTGCAGATGGTGACTGCAGCCATGAAATTAAAAGACGCTCACTCCTTGGAAGGAAAGTTATGACCAACCTAGACAGCATATTCAAAAGCAGAGACATTACTTTGCCAACAGAGGTCCATCTAGTCAAGGCTATGGTTTTTCCAGTGGTCATGCATGGATGTGAGAGTTGGACTATGAAGAAAGCTGAGTGCCAAAGAATTGATGCTTTTGAACTGTGGAGAAGACTCTTGAGAGTCCCTTGGACAGCAAGGAGATCCAACCAGTCCATCCTAAAGGAGACCAGTCCTGGGTGTTCATTGGAAGGACTGATGCTGAAACTGAAACTCCAGTACTTTGGCCACCTCATGCTAAGAGCTGACTCATTGGAAAAGACCCTGATGCTGGGAGGGATTGGGGGCAGGAGAAGAAGGGGACGACCGAGGGTGAGATGGCTGGATGGCATCACTTACTTGATGGGCATGAGTTTGAGTGAACCCTGGGAGTTGGTGATGGACAGAGAGGCCCGTTGTACTGCGATTCATGGGGTCGCAAAGAGTCGGACACGACTGAGCGACTGAAGTGAACTGAACTGAATTCTCTATGTAAAGAGAATACATTTGATCTTGATTCTAGATACTTCACATGGCCCAGTAGGTGACTTCTTAATAAGGATTGCATAATTTAGCATATGATGTGGCCCTATAATTGAAAAATTTGCACAATCAGTAATGTGAGTACAGAATTTTTCTGTAATTTTAAATCTTTATCAATATAATATGTGTACTTCTTTAAAATAAGCAAAATAATGTAGAATTTACACTAAAAAGCAAGTCTTTACCCCATGTCACTTCCATTTTCCACCTTCTTACTCTAAAAGCAACCACTTTTAACTATTTTTTATTTTAGATCTTCTAGTCACTAGTTCCATGCTTCTAAATAATGTGCTTATTACCTTTTACTTATCAACTTTAGAAATGAACTGTTGACTTTCTGCAAAGACAATTAAGAATTTATCTTACTTATCCTCCAAACCCCTGCTTATCTCCCCTCTCAGTATCAAAGTCATTATTTTAAATCCTCTATCTCTTACCTTGTTTCTTTAAAGACTTTTGTTTCTTGTTCCATCATGCTACACGGGATCACTTGACTCCTCATTATATATGATGAGGATATAAATATCCCTAAATTTTTCTTCACATATCTTCCACTATTCCAGTCCACAAGTTATATCACCTCTATTTGTCATTATTCACTTGGAGGAGTTTTTCAAGTTTCTTGAATACAAATCTTTTATTGATATAAAATAATTTCCAGGATACCTCATTTCTCTTGTAAAGGTGTTTTTGATAAGATTTTAATTTTAATAAAATCCATTATTTTATATATATATATATTTTATTGAAGTATAGCATATTGAAAAGCAGAGACATTACTTTGCCAACAAAGGTCCGTCTAGTCAAGGCTATGGTTTTTCCAGTAGTCATGTATGGATGTGAGAGCTGGACTGTGAAGAAGGCTGAGCACCGAGGAATTGATGCTTTTGGACTGTGGTGTTGGAGAATACTCTTGAGAGTCCCTTGGACTGCAAGGAGATCCAACCAGTCCATTCTGAAGGAGATCAAACCTGGGATTTCTTTGGAAGGAATGATGCTAAAGCTGAAACTCCAACACTTTGGCCACCTCATGCGAAGAGTTGACTCATTGGAAAAGGCTCTGATGCTGGGAGGGATCAGGGGCAGGAGGAGAAGGGGACGACAGAGGATGAGATGGCTGGATGGCATCACTAACTCGATGGACGCGAGTCTGGGTGAACTCCGGGAGTTGGTGATGGACAGGGAGGCCTGGCGTGCTGCGATTCATGGGGTTGCAAAGAGTCAGATACGACTGAGCAACTGAACTGAACTGATAGTTGACTTACAATGTTTCAGGTGCACAGCAAGGTGATTCAGTTATACAAATACACATATAATATTTTTGAAATTATTTTCCATCATAAGTTATTACAAGATATTGACTATAGTTGCCTAAGCTCTACAGTAAGTCTTTGTTGCTTGTTGCATATCTATTTTTTACTTAGAAATCTAGTCTTCTATTCATGCTGCTGCTGCTGCTGCTGCTGCTTAGTCACTTCAGTCGTGTCCAACTCTGTGCAACCCCATAGACGGCAGCCCCCAGGGTCCCCCATCCCTGGGATTCTCTAGGCAAGAATACTGGAGTGGTTTTGCCATTTCCTTCTATTCATATTAAGTCAAATAAATGGAATCAAGATGTCATAATTTTTTGTTAGGCAAGAATTCATACTTTTTAAAATATATATATATATTGTACATACTTATACATATGTATAGAAAATTTTTCTATTACACTTGATAACGGCTTGAGAAAGAATGTAAAAAAAAGAGGTGCAGAAATTGGAGAATGTAAACTAAATTAAATGGGAGTACTGAATATGAAATAGAAAAAGTGAAACTAACTAGATAAAAGTAAAAGGTCATCATATAGTCCAGTTGTTTTTAAACATGGCTGCTGATTAGAAACACATCTGGAGCTCTGGAGATAAAAGCAATACCTGAACATTTGTATTTTCAAAAAATTTTAAGATAATTCTGACATGCATCTGGATTTTAAAAATTGATTGCAGGTTTTTCTATTAGATCCCACTTTTGGTGATATAGAGTTATATTATTTTTCTGTTGACCAATCATGATACAATGGTATTAAGTGAGTAATAGTTACATAATCACAAGAGTAAAAGATGTTTATTAATTTTCACAATCAATAGCCAGACAAAAAAGAGAGCTACAATTGCAAGCCATAATGGGAACAGGATTAACTTAACAATATAAAATAATTACATACAATTTGAGGGGGTCAAGCAGAGTGATGTCGTAAGTGGTGCATATATACATGTTTTCATCAGCTCAGCCAGTCTATGTCTTTTGGTTGGTGCATTAAACCATTTATATTGGAGGTAATTATCGATATGTATGGATACATATGATCCTATTACCATTTTTTAAATTTTGTTTTGGTTTTATTTTGTGTAGCTCTTTTCCTTCTCTTGTGTTTCCTGCCTAGAGAAGTTCCTTTAACATTTGTGGTAAAGCTGGTTTGGTGGTGCTGAATTCTTTAACTTTTGCTTGTCTGGAAAGCTTTTGATTTCTCCATCAAATCTGAAGGGCAGTCTTGCTGCATAGAGCATTCTTGGTTGTAGGTTCTTCCCTTTCATCACTTTAAATATATCATGCCATTCCATTCTGGCTTGTAGAGTTTCTGTTGAGAAATCAGCTGATAGCCTGATGGGAGTTCCTTTGTATGTTATTGTTGTTTTTCCCTTGTTGCTTTTAATATTTTATCTCTGTCTTTAATTTTTGTCAGTTTGATTATTATGTGTCTCAGTGTGTTCCTCCTTGGGTTTATCCTTTTTGGGACTCTGTGTGCTTCTGGGACTTGGTTGACTATTTCCTTTGCGATGTTCAGGAAATTTTTAGCTATTACCTCTTCAAATATTTTCTCAGCTCCTTTCTCTCTCTCTTCTTCTAGGACCACTGTAATGCAAATGTTGTTGCATTTAATGTTGTCCAAGGGGTTTCTTAGGCTGTCTTCATTTCTTTTTATTCTTTTTTTTATATTTTGTTCTGTAGCAGTGATTTCCACCATTCTGTCATCCAGGTCATTTATCCATTCTTCTGTCTGTTGTCTTGATATTGATTCCTTCTAGTGTATTATTCATCTCTGTTTGTTTGTTCTTTATTTCTTCTAAGTCTTTAGTAAACATTTCTTTCAGCTTCTCAATTTTTGCCTCCATTCTTTTCCTTAGGTCCTGGATCATCTTCACTATCATTATTCAGAATTCTTTTTCTGGAAGGTTGCATATCTCCACTTCATTTAGTTGTTTTTCTGGGATTTTATCTTGTCCCTGCATCTGGGACATAACTTTCTGTTTTTCCATTGTGATTAACTTTCCTTAATATGGTTTTTGTTTTAGCCACTGTGAGACTGTGCTTATTCTGTCTGACCTCTACTGGATGAGGCTGAGGCTTGTGTAAGCTTCTTGATGGGAGGGATTGGTGTTGGGAAAAATAGTCTGCTGTGGTTGACAGGACCTTGCTCAGTAAAGCTTTAATCCAATTATTTGCTGATGGGTGGGAGTGCACTCCCTTCCTGATAGTTGTTTGACCTGAGGCAACCCAGCCCTAGGGTCTGTAGGCTCTATGGTAAGGTTAATGGTGAGTTCTAAGAGGGTTTACACCAAGGGGGACCTTCTGGTGCCCCCATCCCTGTGGTGAGCCCCTACCAACCCATGCCTCCACATGAGGCCCTTCAACACGAGCAAGTAGTTTGGTTCAGTCTCCTGTGGAGTCACTGCTCCTCTCCTCTAGGTCTAGGTGTGCACAAAATTTTGTTTGTGCCCTCCAAGATTGTAGTCTCTGTTTCCCCCAGTCTTCTGGAAGACCTATAATCAAATGCCACTAGCTCTCAAAGCCAGATTCCCTGGGGATTCCCAGTCCTCTTTGTCAGATTCTCCAGGCTGGGAAGCCTGACATGGGGTTCAGAACCTTCACAATAGTGCAAGAACTTATTGTTCTCCAGTCTGTGGGTCAGCCACCCGGCAGGTATGGTATTTGATTTTATTGTCATTGAGCCCCTCCTACTGTCTCTCCCTAACTTCCTTTTTGTCTTTGGGTTTGGGGTATCTTTTTTTGGTGTGTTCTAGCATCCTCCTGTCAATGGTTGTTCAACAGCTTTGGTCTTCTCACTGGAGGAGATGAGCACACATCCTTCTACTTTGCCATCTTAAACCAGAAGCCAAAATCCAGTTTATCACTTGTTGTTTGATTAGTGCTATGTGTCCATTTAAAAAATGTTTATATAGAAAATTCACTTCAGTTCAGTTCAGTCGCTCAGTCATGTCCAACTCTTTGCAACCCCATGAACTGCAGCACGCCAAGCCTCGCTGTCCATCACCAACTCTGGAGTCTCAACAAACCCATGTCCATTGAGTTGATGATGCCATCCAACAATCTCGCCCTCTGTCATCCCCTTCTCTTGCTACCTTCAATCTTTCCCATCATCAGGGTCTTTTCAAATGAGTCATCTCTTCGCATCAGGTGGCCAGAGTATTGGAGTTTCACCTTCAACATCAGTCCTTCCAATGAACACCCAGGACTGATCTCCTTTAGGATGGACTGGTTGGATCTCCTTGCATTTTAATACATGACTTTTTTCTTTTCTATTAACTTTTTGGTTATTTTGATTGATTAAAAAGGATCATAAATTATTGCCTATTCTTTCTATTGAGAGGTAAGTGACATTCTTCTTCCTCAATTTAGGCTATTTTAGGCTTTACCACTAAAACAAATAAAATAGAATATGACATTCTGGGGCCTTTGATTCTAGGTAATAAGAAGCATTTCAGTAAAAAAGAAAGAAAGAAAATGGAAATTTTCCAGTGGTCCTGTGGTTAGGACTCCTAGCTTCCACTGCAGGGGGCCCAGATTTGATCCTTGGCCAGGGAACTAAGGTCTTGCAAGCTATATGAGGCAGTCCAAAAAAAAAAGAAGAAGAAGAAGAGGAAGCATTGTAGTTTCCATGTCTGTGTCATAGATTGCTCATTCTGATTGACACTGCTCATGGCAGTTTCAGGATACCACAATCCTCTAATGGAAAGGCTACCTATAGAGAATAGTGATGGGCCATCTGAGATTTATCACCTATTTCTTTCCACTTACAAGATACATAAATGAAAAAGCCATTTTCAATGTTCCATCCCCAGCAGATGTAACATAAAAAGAACCAAGAAACAACTGACAGCTAGAATTGAGGCCTCTGACATAAGACCCAACTTGAGTCATATCAGCCAATCCCAGCTTTGCAACCCATCTCAGATGAAGTCTCAATCATTCTGGAAGTGAGAACCAGACATCCTTACTATGGCCTACCACAATTTGCCACCTTTAATTCTGAGCATAATAAAATGGTGGTTGTTCAACATCAGATAGTTTTGGGGGTAGTTTGCTATGTAGCAATAGATGATCATAAAAGTTACATATTATTTTAATGGGAACAATATGTATCCTTGAGTAATTTCTACCTACATTAAGTTAGTAATTTTACTCTTTTCAGAACAATGCAAGAATATTAAAACAGGTTAGTTCCCTTTATAATCTTCCCCTTTTGTGCTTTTTGTTGTCAGATTTTTTCACTTATGTTTTTGTTTTAAATATAAGAAGACATTATTCTTATTGTTTTAAACAATTAGTATTCACTTTTTTTTGTGGTAAACATACATAACATAAAATTTACCATAACAACCATTTTTAGGTGTACAATTTAGTGACAGGCAAATTTGGCCTTGGAATGTGGAATGAAGCAGGGCAAAGACTCATAGAGTTTTGCCAAGAAAATGCACTGGTCATAGCAAACACCCTCTTCCAACAACACAAGAGAAGACTCTACACCTGGATATCACCAGATGGTCAACACCAAAATCAGACTGATTATATTCTATGCAACCAAAGATGGAGAAGCTCTATACAGTCAACAAAAATAAGACCAGGAGCTGACTGTGGCTCAGATCATGAACTCCTTATTATCAAATTCAGGCTTAAATTGAAGAAAGTAGGGAAAACCGCTAGACCATTCAGGTATGACCTAAATCAAATCCCTTATGATTATACAGTGGAAGTGAGAAATAGATTTAAGGGCCTAGATCTGATAGATAGAGTGCCTGATGAACTATGGAATGAGATTTGTGAACATTGTACAGGAGACAGGGATCAAGACCATCCCCATGGGAAAGAAATGCAAAAAAGCAAAATGGCTGTCTGGGGAGGCCTTACAAATAGCTGTGCAAAGAAGAGAGGCGAAAAGCAAAGCAGAAAAGGAAAGAGATAAGCATCTGAATGGAGAGTTCCAAAGAAGAGCAAGAAGAGATAAGAAAGCCTTCTTCAGTGATCAATGCAAAGAAATAGAGGAAAAGAACAGAATGGGAAAGACTAGAGATCTCTTCAAGAAAATTAGAGATACCAATGGAACATTTCATGCAAAGATGGGCTCGATAAAGGACAGAAATGGTATAGACCTAACAGAAGCAGAAGATATTAAGAAGAGGTGGCAGGAATACACAGAAGAACTGTACAAAAAAGATCTTCACGACCCAGATAATCATGATGATGTGGTCACTAATCTAGAGCCAGACATCTTGGAATGTGAAGTCAAGTGGGCCTTAGAAAACATCACTATGAACAAAGCTAGTGGAGGTGATGGCATTCCAGTTGAGCTATTTCAAATCCTGAAAGATGATGCTGTGAAAGTGCTGCACTCAACATGCCAGCAAATCTAGAAAACTCAGCAGTGGCCACAGGACTGGAAAAGGTCCGTTTTCATTCCAATCCCAAAGAAAGGCAATGCCAAAGAATGCTCAAACTACTGCACAATTGCACTCATCTCACATGCTAGTAAAGTAATGCTCAAAATTCTCCAAGCCAGACTTCAGCAATATGTGAACCGTGAACTCCCTGATGTTCAAGCTGGGTTTAGAAAAGGCAGAGAAACCAGAGATCAAATTGCCAACATCCGCTGGATCATGGAAAAAGCAAGAGAGTTCCAGAAAAACATTTATTTCTGCTTTATTAACTATGCCAAACCCTTTGACTGTGTGGATCACAATCAACTGTGGAAAATTCTGAAAGAGATGGCAATACCAGACCACCTGACTTGCCTCTTGAGAAATCTGTATGCAGGTCAGGAAGCAACAGTTAGAACTGGACATGGAACAGACTGGTTCCAAATAGGAAAATGAGTATGTCAAGGCTGTATATTGTCACCCTGCTTATTTAACTTCTATGCAGAGTACATCAGGAGAAACGCTGGACTGGAAGAAGCACAAGCTGGAATCAAGATTGCCGGGAGAAATATCAATAAGCTCAGATATGCAGATAACACCACCCTTATGGCAGAAAGTGAAGAGGAACTAAAAAGCCTCTGATGAAAGTGAAAGAGGAGAGTGAAAAAGTTGGCTTAAAGCTCAACATTCAGAAAATGAAGATCATGGTGTCCAGTCCCATCACTTCATGGGAAATAGATGGGGAAACAGTAGAAACAGTGTCAGACTTTATGTTTTGGGGCTCCAAAATCACTGCAGATGGTGACTGCAGCCATGAAATTAAAAGACGCTTACTCTTTGGAAGAGAAGTTATGACCAACCTAGATAGCATATTCAAAAGCAGAGATATTACTTTGCCGACCAAGGTCCATCTAGTCAAGGCTATGGTTTTTCCTGTGGTCATGTATGGATGTGAGAGTTCGACTGTGAAGAAGGCTGAGTGCCCAAGAATTGATGCTTTTGAACTGTGGTGTTGGAGAAGACTCTTGAGAGTCCCTGGGACTGCAGGGAGATCCAATCAGTCCATTCTGAAGGAGATCAACCCTGGGATTTCTTTGGGAGGAATGATGCTAAAGCTGAAGCTCCAGTACTTTGGCTACCTCATGCGAAGAGTTGACTCATTGGAAAAGACTCTGGTGCTGGGAGGGATTGGGGGCAGGAGGAGAAGGGGACGACCGAGGATGAGATGGCTGGATGGCATCATGGACTCGATGGATGTGAGTCTGAGTGAACTCCGGGAGATGGTGATGGACAGGGAGGCCTGGCATGCTGCGATTCATGGGGTCGCAGAGTCGGAGACGACTGAGCCACTAAACTGAGCTGAACTGTACTGAATTTAGTGACATTAATTATGTTTACAATGTTACATAGCCATTACCACTGTTTGTTTCTAGAACTTTTACATCAGCTCAAACAGAACCTCCTGTAGCTACAGAACCTCCTGTAGCTACTCCATCCTCCCTGCCCACTAGGCCATGGTTACCTCTATTTTACTTTCTGTATCTATGAATATGTCTATTCTAAGTAGTTTGTATATTTGTCCTTTTGTCTCTGGCTATTTCATTTAGTATAATGTTTTCAAGTTTCCATCTGCATATCCGAGGTTATTGATATTTCTCCTGGAAGTCTTTGATTCCAGCTTGTGGTTTATCCAGCCCAGCATTTCGTATGATGCAGAGTACATCAGAGTATTTATCTTTTAATGATTTTTATTCTTCTTCCTGCTGAGTCATACTCTACCCATGATATCTTTAATATAAACACTAAGTAAAAGGTTAAGCACTTATATTTATTTCCTACTGCTGCTAAAACAATTGCCAAAATCTTAGAAGCTTTAAACAACAAAAATTTCTTTTCATAAAACTTTGGAGGCCAAGACCTGAAATGAATCTCACTAGGCTAAAATCAAGATATTAGTAATACTGTGTTCTTTCTGTAGACTGTAGGGTAGAATTTGTTTTCTTTCCCTTTCCAGGCTTTAGAGACTGCCCACATTCCTTGACTTGTGGCCTCCTTCCATCTTCAAAGTCAACAAGAACTTAATAAATATGTCTCACATTACATCACTTTAATGCTGACTCTTCTGTCCCTTTTTTGTTTATACAGACCCTTTTTCCACTTGTAAGCTCCCCTCTACTTTTTTGGTGTGATGATTCACTGGCATGAGAAACTCAAAATGACCAGGTGACAGTATGAGTTTCCATGTTAATGGAACTTGTTGCATGGTTTGGTGGAAGCATTCCTCTGTGGTGGGTGGGTGTACTCAGTTGCTCAATCATGTCCAACTTTGCAACCCCATGGACTGTAGCCTGACAGGCTCTGCTGTCCAGGGAACTTTTCAGGGAAGCATACTAAAGCAGGTTGCCATTTTCTTCTACAGGGGATCTTCCCAACTCAGGGATTGAACCCACATCTCTTGTGCCCCCTGAATTGTAAGGCAGCTTCTTTACCACTGTGCCACCTGGGAAGCCTCTTGTGGTACAAAAACCTCTATATCCACAGAACCCAAAGGTGCAAGGATGAGAAGTAAAATGTTCACTAGGGGATTATTAGAAATAGTATTGAAAGGGAGCTAGTTTCATTTCCACCATTTAAATTTCAAACTCATAAACTCTGGTTGGCTATTAATTCAGAACACATTCTATAACATGAAGGACATCACTGTAGTCTAAAAAGTGTTGTCACTGAAACTATAACTGCAACTGAGTCTCCAAAATGCCAGACAAACATTCTGTCAGGCTAGGTGTTTTAGAGTAATGGGGATCAAGGTCAATCAGTCATTCAGTTCAGTCACTCAGTCATGTCTGACTCTTTATGATGCCATGGCTTACCTGTCCATCACCAACTCCTGGAATTTGCTCAAACTCATGTCCATCGAGTTGGTGATGCCATCCAACTATTTCATCATCTGTCATCCCCTTCTCCTGCCTTCAATCTTTCCCAGCATCAGAGTCTTTTCCAATGAGTCAGTCTTCACATCAGGTGGCCAAAGTATTGAAGCTTCAGCTTCAGCATCAGTCCTTCCAATGAATATTCAGGACTGATTTCCTATAGGATTGACTAGTTTGATCCCCTTTCAGTCCAGAGTCTCTTAGGAGTCTTCTCCAACACCACAGTTCAAAAGCATCAACTCCTCAGCACTCAGCCTTCTTTACAGTCCAACTCTCACATCCATATAAGACTATTGTAAAAAACATAGCTGTGACTAGATGGACCTTAGTTGGCAAAGTAATGTCTCTGCTTTTTAATATGCTATCTAGGTTGGTCATAGCTTTTCTTCCAAGAAGCAAGCATCTTTTAATTTCATGGCTGCAGTCACCGTCTGCAGTGATTTTGGAGCCCCCAAAATAAAATCTGTCACTGTTGTTTCCCCATCTATTTCCCATGAAGTGATGGGACCAGATGCCACGATCTTAGTTTGTTTGTTTGTTTGTTTCTTTGTTTGTTTTTTGATCTTAGTTTTTTGAATGTTGAGTTTAGAGCTAACGTTTTTACTCTCCCCTTTCACTTTCATCAAGAGGCTTTTTATTTCTTCTTTGCTTTCTGCCATAAAGGTGGTGTCATCTGCATATCTGAGGTTATTGATATTTCTCCCAGCAATCTTGATTCCAGCTTCTGCTTCATCCAACCCACCATTTCACATGATTTACTCTGCATATAAGTTAAACAAGTAGGGTGAGTAGCCTTGACATAACTCTTTCCACAATTTGGAACAAGTCCATTGTTCCATGCCCAGTTCTAATTGTTGTATCTTGACCTGCATACAGATTTTTCAGGAGGCAGGTAAGGTGGTCTGGTATTCCCATCTTTTGAAGAATTTTCCACAGTTTGTTGTGATCCACACAGTCAAAGACTTTGGCATAGTCAATAAAGCAGAAATAGATGTTTCTCTTGAACTCTCTTGCTTTTTCTATGATCCAGTGGATGTTGACAATTTGATTGCTTGTTCCTCTGCTTTTTCTAAATCCAGCTTGAACATCTGGAAGTTCTCAATTCACGTACTGTTGAAGCCTAGCTTGGAGAATTTTGAGCATTATTTTGTTACTGTGAGAGATGAGTACAATTGTGTGGTAGTTTGAACACTCTTTGGCATTGCCTTTCTTTGGGATTGGAATGAAAATGACTTTTCCAGTCCTGTGACCACGGATGAGTTTTCCAAATTTGCTGGCATATTGAGTGCAGCACTTTCACAGCATCATCTTTTAGGATTTGAAATAGCTCAACTGGAATTCCATCACCTCCACTAGCTTTGTTTGTAGTGATGCTTCCTAAGGCCCACTTGACTTCACATTCCTGGATGTCTGGCTCTAGGTGAGTGATCACACCATCATGATTATCTGGGTCATGAAGATCTTTTTTGTATAGTTCTGTGTCTTCTTGCCACCTCTTCTTAATATCTTCTGCTTCTGTTAGGTCCATACCATTTCTGTCCGTATTGCACCCATCTTTGCATGAAATGTCCCCTTCGTATCTCTAGTTTTCATGAAAAGATCTCTAGTCTTTCCCGTTCTATTGTTTTCCTCTATTTATTTACACTGATTATTTGGGAAGGCTTTTTTTGTCTCTCCTTGCTGTTCTTTGAAACTCTGCATTCAGATGGGTATATCTTCCTTTTCTCCTTTGCCTTTTGCTTCTCTTCTTTTCTTAGCAATGTTTAAGGCCTCCTCAGACAACCATCTTGCCTTTTTGCCTTTCTTTTTCTTGGCCATGGTTTAGAATACCGCCTCCTCTGTAGTGTCACAAACCTCTGCCCATAGTTCCTCAGGCATTTGGTCTGTCAGATCTAATCCCTTGAAAATATTTGTCACTTCCACTGTGTAATCGTAAAGGATTTGATTTAGGTCATACCTGAATAGTCTAGTGGATTTCCTTGCTTTCTTCAATTTAAATCTGAATTTTGCAATCAGGAGTTCATGATCTGAGCCCCAGTCAGCTCCTGGTCTTGTTTTTGCTGACTATATAGAGCTATCCAGGAGTATAAATTATCAATTCCAGTGAGAATCAAGTGTTAGCCCTTCTGTAATGAAAGTGTTCCAACTAACTGATATCCCACAAGAAACCTGGTTTCCTCAAGGAATGAGACTATCTCAGGGGATCAGTGTTGCTTTCTACTTTGACAAAGTGGACACTCAGCAGTCGTAGTAGCCAAATATAGTGAATAAAAATTCATGTTGTTTATCCCACGAATAACCTCCATTCCTGTTTCCATGGCCATTTTGTTCATGAGCCCATTGGACAAGAATAGTGGCTAGGGAAAAAAGACTGACTGAATAGGTCAACTTGCCCACTTGATTATTAATATTCTTCTCTGCTGAGATTGCTTTTTGTTGAGACTTAATATGGGATACGAATATCTTCACAGTTGGTGCTCAAGTATGAGGAGTCTGATCTCTTCCCCAACAATTTCCTAACCAAAAAACAATTTTCTTTCCTAATCCCTGACCATCCGGCCAAACCATCAGTTATTCTCCATCTGTAGATCTGTATCACTGGCCATCTTTCCTTCCAGGCATAGGATACAATTGGCATGATGCTTGAAGTTCTGTCCGCTATAAGTATTTCTCTTCTGAGCCACTCTTGGATGAGGTTCCATACATATATGGAACTTCCTATGGGTCACACTTTGCACTAGACCTCCTGAGACCTGCTAGGTCCTGAATTTACCAATAGAATTCTAACTAAGTGATGCTGTGTGACTTCCACGACAAGGCCTTGCAATTTCTCTCTGTCTATATCTCTCATACTTTGAAACCTAAATGCTGTGAAGAAACTCTAACTGAAAGTGTATGTAGAGGGAGAAGCCAGGCTATCACAGATGTTCCAACAATCCAAGGTGAAGACCCAGATAGTGTGTGAGGCCATATTAAATCACTCAACTCCATCTGATCTGGCAAATGACTAGGCCCAAGTACATGACTCCACACAAAAATAGAAGTTCTCTTTCAACCCACAGAAAATGGTTTGTGCTTTAAGTCATTAAATTTGAGAGTGGTTTGATACAGTAATATACAAATTTAATAAATACTGTTCAGATTTCAAACCATCATAAATTTTCTTGATACTCAATTTGAGGTTTTACTTAAGAATATTACATCTTCCTTTCAGAAAGAATATTATTTGTGTTGATATGGGCTGCACCATCTCCCACAGGCAATTGTGGTGGGCCTTCATATTGTGATACTGGTGTTAAGGATTACTTCAATTTGGCTTTATTTGATTTGACTTAATATAAGCAAAGGAGCAGATGGGGAACATTTTAAGAGTTATTAAGGGTTTGGGGAGGAATAAGGTATGAGGGGAAAGTTACCAAAGATAACTTTCCAGGATACAAGAATTGCTTGGAGTAGTTTGACTAAATTTGCACTAACATGAGAAGTAGATAAGGTTGGTAAATCAGTGGAATTACTACAGGAATAAGGAGGCTTTTGTAATGATAATAATAGATAATATTTGTTGAATGCTCTTCTGTGCCAGAAGCTGTTCTAAATGCTTTACAAATGTTAACTCATTTATTCCTAAATGTAGCTGTATGAAATAGTACTGTCATTCCCATATTTTAGATAAGAAACTGAGCACAGAAGTTAAGCAGCTTGTTCAGGATCAAGTACTTACACAGCTAGTATGTACTAACACTTGAGCCCAGACAATATCATTCCATGTTTAGTGTGCTTAACCACTAGGCTGTGTTTTGTCTTTCTCCTACATTACTCTAACTGTTCAAAAGTGATACAACCAAAGTTTTGGACATTTTGTTTACACTTCCTAGTAATAGAATTACCAATTTAAGGGTAAACCCCTGTGAGAATAATACCAGTATTACCTGGCTTGTGAAAGCAAACCGTGATCGGATAATATTTCTAAAAATCTTTCACAACAGTAAAATCTATCTCATGATTTTTACTCATTTTGCCCTTATTAGGCAAAAAGCTAATTAGAGGTAGGAAACCCAGTTTCAACAGTAAAATCCTATGTGTTTGAACCTTTAGAATGTCGCTGTATTCCAACACTTTAAACGTCTGATTAATATAAGAAGACAAGGGGAGCCACGTCAGATAGTGAGATATATTAATCCTAAAGAGGTAAGGACATTATATTTTTTATGATGTATAAATACCTTTATTTTTTATTCTTTTCAAGTGAAGTATAATTGCTTTACAATGTTGTATTAGTTTCTGTTGTACAATGAAGTGAATAAGCTATATGTATACATATATCTACTCCATCCTAGACCTTCCTCCCACCCCACCCCCCAACCCCACCCATCTAGGTCATCACAGAGCACTGAGCTGAGCTCCTTGTGGAGTACAGCAGGTTCCCACTAACTATCAATTTTACCCAAGATAGTGTATATACATCAATCCTAATCTCTTAATTCATCCCACCCTCCCATTCCCCCTGTGTTCACATATCTGTTCTCTACGTCTGCATCTCTACCTTTGCCCTGGAACTGGGTTAATCTGTACAACATTTCTAGATTCCACATATATCCGTTAATATATTTGTTTTAGTCTTTCTGACTTACTTCACTCTGTACAACAGACTCTAGTTCATTCACATCTCTACAAGTGACTCAATTCTGTTTCTTTTTATGGCTGAGTAATATTCTACTGTTTATATGTAGCATATCTTCTTTATCTATTCATCTATCATTGGACATTTAGGTTTCCATATCCTGGCTATTGTAAATAGTGCTTCAGTGAACATTGGATCACATGCGTCATTTTGAATTATAGTTTTCTCAGAGTATATGCCCTGTAGTGGGACTGTTGGGTCATATGATTGTTCTTTTTCAGCTCTTTACGTTGGAGCATTTTAAGTTTCCACACTGTTCTCCACAGTGGCTATATCAATTTACATTCCCATCAGCAGTGCAAGAGGGCTCCCTTTTCTCCACATCCTCTCCAGCATTTATTGTTTGTAGATTTTTTTGATGATGGCCATTCTGACCAGTATAAAATGATACTTCATTGTACTTTTGATTTGCATTTCTCTAATAATTAGCAATGTTGAGCATCTTTTTATGTGCCTTTGTCATCAGTTTCTCATCTTTGGAGACATGTCTGTTTAAGTTTTCCACTCATTTTTTTGATTGGGTGTTATTTTTTTTTTGTTCCATCAGCTGTTTGTATATTTTGGAGATTTATTCTTCATTCATCACTTTGTTTGCAAATATTTTCTCACATTCTGAGGATTGTCTTTTCATCTCATTTATGGTTTTCTTTGTGTGCAAAAGCTTTTAAGTCCCATTAAAAAAATTTTTTTTTCCTAACTCAAGGAGGTGGGTCAAAAAAATCCTGCCTTTGCACTATTGGGGGGAATGTAACACTTTGGCCACCTGATGTGAAGAACTGACTCATTGGAAAAGACCCTGTTGCTGAGAAGGATTGAAGGCAGGAGGAGAATGGGACAATAGAGTGTGATATGGTTGGATGGCATCACCAACTCAATGGATATGAGTTTGAGCAGGCTCTGGGAGTTGGTGATAACAGGAAGCCTGGTGTGCTTCAGTCCATGGGGTTGCAAAGAGTTGGACACAACTGAGTGTCTGAACTGAACTGAAATTCATACAGCCACTATGGAGAACAGTATCAGTTCAGTCACGCAGTCATGTCTGACCTTGAGTCCTCATGAACCTTAGCATGCCAGGCCTCCCTGTCCATCACCAACTCCCAGAGTTTACCCAAACTCATGTCCATTGAGTCGGTGATGCCATCCAACCATCTCATCCTCTGTTGTCCCCTTCTCCTCTTGCCTTCAATCTTTCCCAGCATGAGGGTCTTTTCAAATGAGTCAGCTCTTCACATCAGGTGACCAAAATATTCGAGTTTCAGGAGAACAGTATGGAGATTCCTTAAAAAACTAGGAATAAAACTACCATGGGTGTTTGAGTGCTCAGTCACTTCAGTCTTGTCCAACTCTTTGTGACACTATGGACTGTAGCCCTCTGGCCTCCTCTGTTCATGGGGATTCTCCAGGCAAGAATACTGGAGTGGTTTGCCATTTCCCCTTTCAGGGGATCTTTCTGACCCAGGAGTCAAACCCACATCTCCTTCCTGCCAATGCAGGAGACATTGGAAGGCAGGTTGTGCAGTTGTGCCACCTGGGAAGCCCTCAAGAGTATCATATGACCCAACAATCCCACTACTGAGAAAACCATAATTGAAAATGATGCATGTACCCCAATGTTCATTGCAGCAATATTACAATAGATAGAACAGGGAGGCAACCTGGATGTCCAAGGACAGATAAATAGATAAAGAAGCTGTGGTATATACATACAATGGAATATTACTCAGCCATAAAAAGGAATGCATTTGAGTCAGTTCTAATGAGGTGGATGAATCTAGAGCCTATTATACAGAGTGAAATAAGTCAGAAAGAGAAAAAATATATATAGTATATTGACACATATATATGGAATTTAGAAAGATGGTACTGATGAACCTATTTGTAGGGCAGCAATGGCCAGGAGAAATATCAATAACCTCAGATATGCTGATGACACCACCCTTATGACAGAAAGTGAAGAGGAACTAAAAAGCCTCTTGATGAAAGTGAAAGAGGAGAGCAAAAAAGTTGGCTTAAAGCTCAACATTCAGAAAATGAAGATCATGGCATCTGGTCCCATCACTTCATGGGAAATAGATGGGGAAACAGTGGAAACAGTGTCAGATTTTATTTTGGGGGGCTCCAAAATCACTGCATATGGTGATTGCAGCCATGAAATTAAAAGACGCTTACTCCTTGGAAGAAAAGTTATGACCAATCTAGACAGCATATTGAAAAGCAGAGACATTACTTTGCCAACAAAGGCCCATCTAGTCCAGGCTATGGTTTTTCCAGTAGTCATGTATGGATGTGAGAGTTGGACTGTGAAGAAAGATGAGCACCAAAGAATTGATGCTTTTGGACTGTGGTGTTGGAGAAGATTCTTGAGAGTCCCTTGGACTGCAAGGAGATCCAACCAGTCCATTCTGAAGGAGATCAGCTCTGGGACTTCTTTGGAAGGAATGATGCTAAAGCTGAAACTCCAGTACTTTGGCCACTTCATGTGAAGAGTTGACTCATTGGAAAAGACTCTGATGCTGGGAGGGATTGGGGGCAGGAGGAGAAGGGGACGACAGAGGATGAGATGGCTGGATGACATCACCAACTTGATGGACATGAGTTTGAGTGAACTCCAGGAGATGGTGATAGACAGGGAAGGCTGGTGTGCTGTGATTCATGGGGTTGCAAAGAATTGGACACGACTTAGCGACTGAACTGAACTAATGGCAACACAGACATTGAGAACAGACTTGTAGACACAGGAGAGGGAAGGAGAGGGTGGGACAAATGGAGAGAGTAACATGAAAACATGCACTACCATATGTAAAATAGATAGCCAGTGGGAATTTGCTGTATAACACAGGGACTCAAACCAGGCCTCTGAAAACCTAGAGGAGTGGGTCAGATGGGGTGGGAGATGGGAGGGAAGTTCAAGAGGGAGGGAACATAGGTATACCTATGGCTGATTCATGTTGATATATGGCAGAAATCAACAAAATATTGTAAAGTAATAATCATTATTCTTTAATTAAAAATAAATAAATTAAAAGGTTAAATATATATATACATATATATATATTTTAAAAAAAGATCTTGCTGTGGTTTATGTCACAGAATGGTTTTCCTATTTTCCTCTAACAGTTTTATAGTATCTAGTCTTACATTTAGGTCTTTAATCCATTTTGAGTTTATTTTCCTGTATGGTGTTAGGTAGTGTTCTACTTTCATCCTTTTATATGTTGCTGTCCAGTTTTTCCAACACCATGTATTGAAGAGGCTATCTTTTCTTCATTGTATATCATTGCTTCCTTTGTTGTAGATTATGTGACCATATGTGTGCAGGTTTATCTCTGGGCTTTCTATTTTGGGCCATTGATCTATATTTCTGTTTTTGTGCCTATACTATACAGTCTTGATTACTGTAGAAATTATTATATTAGAAAGCTAATATAGTCTGAAGTCAGGGAGCCTGATTCCTCAAGTTCCATATTTCTTTCTCAATATTGATTTGACTTTCAGGATCTTTTGTGTTTCCATAGAAAATGTAAAAATTTTTCTTCCAACTGTGTGAAGAATGCCATTGGTAATTTGATAGGGAATGCACTGAATCTGTAGCTTGCTTTGGGTAGTATAGTCATTTTCACAATATTGGTTTTGCCAAACCAAGAACATAGTATGTCTCTTCATCTGTTTGTGTATCTTTGATTTCTTTCATTTATGTTTTATAATTTTCTGAGCAGAGGCCTTTTGCCTCTTATGGTAGGTATCAGTTCATTTTAGTTCAGTCACTCAGTCGTGTCCAACTCTTTGTGATCCCATGGACTGCAGCATGCCTGGCTTCCCTGTCCATCACCAACTCCCAAAGCCTGCTCAAACTCATGTCCATCGAGTCAGTGATGCCATCCAACCATCTCATCCTTTGTCACCCCCTTCTCCTCCTGCCTTTAATCTTTTCCAGCATGAGGGTCGTTTCCAGTGAGTCAGTTCTTTGCATCAGATGACCAAAATATTGGAGTTTCAGCTTCAGCATCACTCCTTCCAATGAATATTCAGGACTGATTTCCTTTAGAATTGACCTGTTTGATTTCCTTCCAGTCCAGGGGACTCTCAAGAATCTTCTCCAACACCATAGTTCAAAAGCATCAATTCTTTGGAGCTCAGCTTTCTTTATGGTCCAACTGATGTCCATATATGACTACCAGAAAAACCATAGCTTTGACTAGACCTTTGTTGGCAAACCTAGCTATTTTATGCTTTTTGTTGTGATGGTAAATGGAATTGTTTCATTAATTTCTCTTTATGATCTTTTGTTGTTAGTATATAGGAATGCAAGAGATTTCTGTGTATTAATTTTGTAGCTTGCAAATTTACTGAATTCATTGATGAGCTCTAGTAGTTTTCCAGCAGAAAGATGGCAGAATAGAAGGACATGAGCTCATCTTCTCCTGCAAGAACTCCAAAATTACAACTCGCTGCTGAACAACCATTGACAAAAAAATGTAGAACACCACCATAAAAGGATATTCCACGTGCAAGGGCAAAGGAGAAGCTCCAATAAGACAGTAGGAGGGGTGAAATCCCATTTAGAATCAAACCCCATACCCGCCAGAAACATTTGGAGGGCTCAAACAAAACCTTATGTGCACCAGGGCCCAGAGGTCCCACAGAGACTGAGTCAGACCTACCTTTGAGTGTTTGAGTGCTTCCTGTGAAGGTACAGGTCAGCAGTGGCCTGCCACAGGGACAGGGGCACTGGCTGCAGAAGACCTGGGACATGCAGTGTTACCCACCATAGAGCCTCTGAGCAGATGACCCACAATCTGCAGAACTATTATACCAAAGAAATTCTCACACTGTTGAGAAAGTTGTAGGACCCACAACAGATTTCCCAACCTGGGGATCTGGCAAAGGGACTGAGAACCCCCAGGGAATTTGACTTCGGAGGCCAGTGGGATTTGATTACAGAACTTCCACAGGACTGGGGAAACCTACTCTTGGAGGGCACAAACAAAACCTAGTGTGCACTAGGAGAAAGGAGCAGTGTCCACACAAGAGACTGAGTCATACTTGCCTGTGAGTGTGCAGGAGTTTCCAGTGGAGGCTGGGTCAAAAGTTTGGCCTCAGGCCAAAAAACAGGGAGGGAAAATAGCCCCACCAATCAAGAGAAAAATCAATAGAAAATTAAATTAAAGATTTACTGAGCATGGTCCCATCAGAACAAATCCCAGTTTTACCCACAGTCAGTCTCTCCCATCAGGGAAGCTTCCATAAGCCTCTTATCATTATTCAGAAAAGGCAGACAGAAAGAAAACCACAATCACGTAAAATTAACCAAACTAATCACATGGACCACAACCTTGTCTAACTCAATGAAACCATGAGCCATGCCATGTAGGGCCACCCAAGACGGATGGGTCATGATGGAGAGTTTTGACAAAACATGGTCCACTGGAAGGAGAATGGGAATGGCAAACCATTTTGTATTCTTGCCTTGAGAACCCCATTAATAGTATGAAAAGGCAAAAAGATAGAACACTGAAAGATGAACTACCCAGGTTGATAGGTACCCAATAAGCTACTGGAGAAGAGTGGAGAAATAACTCCAGAAAGAATGAAGAGACGGAGCCAAAGTGAAAACAACATCTAGTTGTGGACATGACTGGTGATGGAAGTAAAGTCCGATGCTGTAAAGAAGAATATTGCATAAGAAGCTGGAATATTAGGTCCATGAATCAAGGCAAATTGGAAGTGGTCAAACAGGAGATAGCAAGAGTAAACAATGACATTTTAGGAATTAGTGAACTAAAATGGACTGGAATGGGTGAATTTAATTCAGATGACCATAACATCTACTACTGTGGTCAAGAATTCCTTAGAAGAAATGGAATAACCCTCATAGTCAACAAAAGAGTCCGAATTGCAGTACTTGGTTGCAATCTCAAAAAAGAAAGAATGATTTCTGTTCATTTCCAATGCAAACCATTCAGTATCACAGTAATCCAAGTCTATGCCACTTGGATTCAGCAATCACTAATGCTGAAGAAGCTGAAGTTGAAAAAAAAACAAAGAAGCTGAAGTTGAATGGTTCTATAATGACCTACAAGACCTTCTAGAACTAACACCAAAAAAATAATGTCATTGTAGAGGACTGGAATGCAAAAGTAGGAAGTCAAGAGATACCTGGAGTAACAGACAAGTTTAGCCTTGGAGTAAAAATGAAGCAGGGCAAAGGCTAACAAGAGTTTTGCTAAGAGAACACACTGGTCCTAGCAAACACCCTCTTCCAACAACACAAGAGATGATTCTACACATGGACATCACCAGATGGTCAATACTGAAATCAGATTGATTATATTCTTTGCAGTCAGAGATGGAGAAACTCTATACAATCAGCAAAAACAAGACAAGGAGCTGACTGTGGCTCAGATCATAAACTCCTTATTGCCAAATTCAGGCTTAAATTGAAGAAAGTAGGGAAAACCAATAGACTATTCAGGTATGAAAGTGATGTTGCTCAGTCGTGTCTGGCTCTTCACGACCCCACGGACTGTAGCCTACCACGCTCTTCCATCTATGGGATTTTCCAGGCAAGGGTACTGGAGTGGGACCTAAATCAAATCCCGTATGATTATACAGTGGAAGTGACAAATAGATTCAAGGGATTAGATATGATAAACAGATGCCTGAAGAACTATGGGCAGAGGTTCATGACATTGTATAGGAGGCAGTGATCAAAACCATCCCCAAGGAAAAGAAATGCAAAAAGGCAAAATGGTTTTCTGAGGAGGTCTTACAAATAGCTAAAAATGAAGAGAAGCTAAAGGCAAAGGATAAAAGGAAAGATATACCCATTTGAATGCAGAGTTCCAAAGAACAGCAAGGAGAGATAAGAAAGCTTCTTCAGTAATCAATAAAAAGAAATAGAGGAAAACAATAGAATGGGAAAGACTAGAGATCTTTTCATGAAAATTAAAGATACCAAGGGAATATTTCATGCAAAGATGGGCACAATAAAGGACAGAAATGGTATGGACCTAACAGAAGCAGAAGATATTAAGAAGAGGTGGCAAGAATACACAGAAGAACTATGCAAAAAATATCTTCATGACCCAGATAACCACGATGGTGTGATCACCCATCTAGAGCCAGATGTCCTGGAGTGTGAAGTTAAGTGGGCCTTAGGAAGCATCACTACAAACAAAGCTAGTGGAGGTGATGGAATTCCAGCTGACCTATTCAAATTCTAGAAGATGATGCTGTGAACGTGCTGCACTCAATATGCCAGCAAATTTGGAAAACTCATCCGAGGTCACAGGACTGGAAAAGTCATTTTTCATTTCAATCCCAAAGAAAGGCAATGCCAAAGAGTGTTCAAACTACTGCACAATTGCACTCATCTCACACACTAACAAAATAATGCTCAAAATTCTCTAAGCTAGGCTTCAACAGTATGTGAACTGAGAACTTCCAGATGTTCAAGCTGGATTTAGAAGAGGCAGAGGAACCAGAGATCAAATTGTCAACATCCACTGGATCATAGAAAAAGCAAGAGAGTTCCAGAAAAACATATATTCCTGTTTTATTGACTATGCCAAAGACTTTGACTGTATGGATCACAACAATCTGTGGAAAATTCTTCAAGAGATGGGAATACCAGCCCACCTTCCTGCTTCCTGAAAAATCTGTATGCAGGTCAAGAAACAACAGTTAGAACCAGGACTTGATTCAAATTGTGAAAGGAGTATGTCAAGGCTGTATATTGTCACCCTGCTTACTTAACTTATATGCAGAGTACATCATGGAAAATGCCAGGCTGGATGAAGCACATGCTGGAATCAAGATTGCTGGGAGAAATATCAATAACCGCAGATATGCAGATGACACCACCCTTATGGCAGTACGTGAAGAAGAACTAAAGAGCCTCTTGATGAAAGTGAAAGAGGAGAGTGAAAAAGCTGGGTCTAAACTCAACATTTAGAAAACTAAGATCATGGCATCTGGTCCCATCACTTCATGGCAAATAGATGGGGAAACAATGGAAGCAGTGACAGAGTTTATTTTTCTTGACTCCAAAAGCACTGCAGACAGTGACTGCAGCCATGAAATTAAAAGACACTTGCTCCTTGGAAGAAAAGCTGTGACTACCCTAGACAGCATATTAAAAAGCAGAGACATTACTTTGCCAAGAAAGGTTCATCTAGTCAAATCTATGGTTTCCAGTAGTCTTGTATGGATGTGAGAGTTGGACCATGAAGAAAGCTGAGCACTGAAGAATTGATGCTTTTGAGCTGTGATGTTGGAGAAGACTCTTGAGAGTTCCTTGGACTTCAAGGAGATCCAACCAGTCAATCCCAAAGGAAATCCGTCCTGAATATTCACTGGAAAGACTGATGCTGAACCTGAAGCTCCGATACTTTGGCCACCTGATGCAAAGACTAACTCATTGGAAAAGATCCTGATGCTGGGAAAGATGGAAGGCAGGAGGCGAAGGGGATGACAGAAGATGAGATGGTTGGATGGCATCACCAACTGGATGGACATGAGTCTGAGAAAACTCCGGGAGTTGGTGATGGACAGGGAAGCCTGGTATGCTGCCGTCCCTGGGGTCGTAAAGATTCAGACGTGACTGAGCAACTGAACTGAACTGAGCTGAGTAGTTTTCTGGTGGTATCTTTAGGATTTTCCAGGTGTCATATTATGTCATCTGCAACAGTGACAATTACTTCTTCTCCAGTTTGGATTACTTTTATTTCTTTTCTTCTCCAATTGCCATGGTTTGGGCTTCTAAAATTATTTTTTTTTAAAGTTCAAGGGTCTATATCCTTTTCTTGTTCCTGATATAAAGGAAATGCTTTCAGTTTTCACCAGTTAGAATGTTGTTAGTTGTGGGTTTGTTGTATATGGCCTTTATTATTTTGAGGTAGTTTCCCTCTATGCCCATTTTCTGGAGAATTTTTATGATAAATGGGTGTTAAATTTTGTCAAAAGTATCATCTGCATCTCTTGAGATGATCATATTGTTTTTAATCTTTGCTTTTTAATATGGTATATCACATTGATTGATTTGCATATATTGAAGAATCATCACATCCCTTGGATAAATCCCACTTGATCTTGGTATACTATGCTTTTAATGTGCTGCAGGATTCTGTTTACTAGTATTATGTTGGGGATTTTTGCATCTATGTTAGTTAATGTTATTGGTCTATAATTTTCCTTTTTTTTGTGATATGTTTGTCTGCTTTTGTTATGAGGGTGATAGTGATAATGGCCTTATGGAATGAGTTTGGGAGTTTTTCTCCCTTTGTTGTTTTTTTGGAAGACTCTGAGTAGGATAGGTGTTAGCTTTTCTCTAAAAGTTTGATAGCATTTTCCAGTGAAGCTATTTGTTCCTAGACTTTTGTTTGTTGGAAGAGTTTTAATTATAGTTTTAATTTCATTACTTGTGATTGGTCTGTTAATATTTTCTAATTCTTCCTGGTTCAGTCTTTGAAAATTGTACCTTTCCAAAAATTTGTTCATTTCTTCCAGGCTGTCAATTTTATTGGTATATAGTTGTTTGTAGTAGTCTCTTGTGATCCTTTGTATTTCTGCAAAGGATTCACTTGTAGTTTCTCCTTTTTCATTTCTAATTTTGTTGATTTGAGCCCTGTCCCTTTTTTGAAGAAGAAGAACTACAATTCTGATAGTGTGGGATATCTCATTGTGGATTTGACTTGCATTTCTGTAATGATTAGCAATGTTGAGCACCTTTTCTTTTACATATAAAAGAGCTAGAAAAAGAAAAACAAAACCCAAAATTAATAGAAGGAATGAAATCATGAAGATCAGAGCAGAAATTAGTGAAATAGAAACAACAACAAAAAAAAAAACCAGCAAAGATTAATGAAACTAACAGGTGGTACTTTGAAAAAAAACTAAGCTGATGACACATTATCCAGACACATCAAGAGAAAAAGAGAGCTCTTTAAGGTCAATGTTTTCTAACTGATCTTCTGTCTGAATGATCTGTCCATTCTTGAAAATGGAGTATTAAAGTCCCCTATTATTAATGTGTTACTGACCATTTCCCTCTTTATATCCATTAATGTTTGCTTTATATACTTAAGTGTTCCTTTATTGAGTGTATTTATATTTACAATTGTTTTATATTCTTTTTGGATGGATCCTTTTTATCATTATGAATTGTCCTTCTTTGTCTTGATGCAGTCTTTGTTTTAAGGTCTATTTAGTCTGATATAAGTATTCCTACCTGACTTTCTTTTGATTTCCATTGCACATTTCTTTTTCCATCCCCTCTCTTTCAGTCTGGATGTCTCTAGATCTTAAGTGGATCTATTGTAGAGCCTTGTTTTGTATCCATTTTGTATCTGCCACCCTATGTCTTTTGATTGGATCATTTAGTCCATTTTCATTTAAAGTAATTACTCATAAGTATGTTGTTATTACCATTTGTTAATTATTTTCTGATTCTTTTTAGAGTTCTTTTTTTTTTCCTTTCTTCTTTTGCTCTAATCCCTTGTGATATAATGGCTATCTTTATGTTATTTTGGGTTCCTTTCTCCTTTTTTGTTTGTGTATCTATTATAAGTTTTTGGCTTGTGATTACCATGAAGTGTGCATGTGTGTCTATACACACACACATTTATATATAGATAGATAGATCTCTTAAGTTTGAAAGCATTTTAACAACCCTGAATTTGTACTTCTTACTCCCTTATGTTTAATGTTTTTGATATATTTTACAGCTTTTTTTTTTACATTCCTTAACTCCTTAGTGTTAATTGAGATATTTTGCCACTTTTGTCTTTTATCCTCCCTACTACCTAGTAGCAGTTGATCTACTACCTTTACTATGCATTTATCTTTAAGAATGAGATTTTTCCTTTCATAATTTTTATACTTCTTTCATAGCTTTTATATTTCTAGTTTTTCCTTAGAAGAGTCCTTCTAACATTTATTGTGAAGTTGGTTTAGTGATGCCAAACCTCTTTAGCTTTTGCTTGCCTGTAAACCTCTGTATCTACTCAAAATTTGAATGATAGCATTGCCAGGTGGAGTAATCTTGGTTATAGATTTTTTCCTTTTATCACTTTGAATATATTGTGCCACACCCTTCTGGCCTACAGAGTTTCTGCTGAACAGTCAGCTGGTAGTTTTATGGGCAATCCCTTTCATGTAACTAGCTATTTTTCCCTTCCTGCTTTTAAGGTTCCCTTTTATCCTTAATTTTTGCTATTTTAATTAAAATGTATCTTGTAGTGGACCTCTTAGAGTTTATCTCATTTTGGCCTGTCTATCTGGTCCCATCACTTCATGGGAAATAGATGGGGAAACAGTGGAAATGGTGTCAGATTTTATTTTCTGGGGCTCCAAAATCACTGCAGCTGGTGACTGCAGCCATGAAATTAAAAGATGCATACTCCTTGGAAGGAAAGTTATGACCAACCTAGACAGCATATTCAAAAGCAGAGACATTACTTTGCCAACAGAGGTCTGTCTAGTCAAGCTATGGTTTTTCCAGTGGTCATGCATGGATGTGAGAGTTGGACTATGAAGAAGGCTAAGCGCCGAAGAATTGATGCTTTTGAACTGTGGTGTTGGAGGATACTCTTGAGAGTCCCTTGGACTGCAAGGAGGTCCAACCAGTCCATTCTGAAGGAGATCAGCCCTGGGATTTCTTTGGAAGGAATGATGCTAAAGCTGAAACTCCAGTACTTTGGCCACCTCATGCGAAGAGTTGACTCATTGCAAAAGACTCTGATGCTGGGAGGGATTGGGGGCAGGAGGAGAAGGGGACGACAGAGGATGAGATGGCTGGATGGCATCACTGACTTGATGGACATGAGTCTGAGTGAACTCCGGGAGATGGTGATGGACAGGGAGGCCTGGCGTGCTGCAATTCAAGGGGTTGCAAAGAGTCGGACACGACTGAGCGACTGAACTGAACTGAACTGATGCTTCCTGAAACTTGATGTCTGTCTCTTTCCCCAGGTTAGGGAATTTTTTTTACCTATTACTTCTTTAAATAAATTCTCTGCCAATTTCTCTCCTTCATCTCCTTCTGGGATCCCTATAATGCAAGTGTGAGTATGCTTCATGTTGTCCCAGAGATCTCCTAAGCCATCCTTATTTAATTTTTTTTCCTTTTTCTCTGCTCAGCTTGGGTGATTTCCACTACCTTGTCTTCCTTAAATGTTTGGTTGAATTACCCATGAACTCATATAGGCATGGTGTTTTCTACTTTGAAAGGTTAATTAATGATTCAGTTTCTTTAATAGATATTGATCTATTCAGATTGTCTATTTCTCCTTATGTGAGTTTTGATAGGCTGTGTCTTTCAAGGAATCAATCCATTTAGTTTAGGTTATCAAATTTTGGGGCATAGAGTTGTTCATATTTGTTCATTATCCTTTTAGTGTCCATGGAATCAGTAGTGATGGCCCATCTTTCATTTCTGATATTAGTATTTTATATACTCTATCTCTCTCACTGCTGCTGCCCAGCATCACAGGACAGAGTGAGTATCATACAGTGTATTACTAACCTGGAGAAAGATCAAAATTCAAAATTAGTACTATGGTTTCTACTGAATGTGTATCACTTTTGCACCCATCATAATGATGAAAAATTGTAAGTCAAACCATCATAAATCAGGGAACATGTGTGTGTGCATGTATTTAATTTTTTAGTTAGAAAATTATGCAGAACTGATGTCTTTCAGGCTGAACAATTTAAGATAACATCTATTTTTTCATCTAACTTAATATAATCAGAAGACAGGTTGGGGACCAAGATTTTTTTTCTCTATTTTCCATTTGATGTGGGGAACTAAATTTTAGAAGACCAATTATATACACTTCTTACAAAATTTAAACATGGATTTTTTATTTAAAATCAAAAGCTAGCTAGGAAAGGTCAGCTGGTATTAAACTCAGATTCACTAGTCACATTTTTTTCTCTGAATCTACCTAGAGTGGAAGTGAAAGTCGCTCAGTGGAGTCTGACTCTTTGTGACCCCATAGACTATACAGTCCATGGAATTCTCCAGGGCAGAATACTGGAATAGGTAGCCTTTTCCTTCTCCAGGGGATCTGCCCAACCTAGAAGATAATATTTACTATGAAAATCATATATTTAAGGTGTTTAAAAAAACACTTCTGTTTTATGACTATAAATCACCTGGCACTTAAACTTTTATATTACATACACAGGAAACATAGTTTGGTATCATTTTCCTAGTTATCATGTAAATTGTTTTATTTATTGAGTATCTATAAAAAAATAAATTCTGAAACTTTCTAATTTAAAATTAACTATTTGAGGTTTATTCACTTCATCTATTTCAGAAGTAATCAATATTCAGTAGCTATTTAATATAATAGAGTGAGAAATTATGAACTGATATATAGAATGTTGAAGACTAATTTTTTTTTATAGGCAGAACTTCTAGATGCTGCTGCTGGTATTAATGTACGATTCAGATTAGGTGGTGTAAGTATGAATACATTCTTACTTAGTATTATTAAAGCATATTTATATGAAATTTAAAAGATGTAATTTTTAAAAACGTAGACCATTTTCCTAATTATATTGATATGGTTCTTTTAATTTTTCCATCTACAGGTTAAATTTCCACCTGCAATATACTATAAAATTTTCACTCACAGACATATAGAAGATCTGTGTGCTAATAGCCCTAGAGACTACACGAAACTTCCAGCAAAACATACATCTCATATTAAAAGTGATGTTCTTCAGGAAGAGGATTACAGTGGCTGGTATCGTCGTATAGAGAACAATGGCTGGAGGCCTGTTTGTGAGACAGTAAGAACAGATAAATATTAATAATTTTTTATGTTATATGCTTAGAAACCTATCTGTCTTTCTGAAAGTTAATTTTCAGATTTTTAAAAATAATAAATTCTAATAATTTAACTGATAAAATTTGCTTAACTACTCAGGGGTGACTAGTATACTTCAAGATTCAACAATATATCTTTTTTTAACATCTACTTCTGCTTTTAATAATCAGCTTTGAGTCTAGACCACCTTTAGATACTCTCTGGCACTCAGCAATTACCTATCTTTATAATAAAGCAAATCTGAAGATGTTATTGACTCTAATTAATCCTTGGACAAGAAGTGGGTGTCCTTGAGACTAATATCCCATTTTCTCTACCGAGCTTGTAACAGCAGACCCTAGTAGGAAATCACTTGGGTTTTCATGGTGTTGGAAAATATAACATGTATTTGTATGAACTGAATAGAATGATTTTAAATATACATGATTTCTAATGCATATATGTGATTTGAGAATTTTTATATAAACATGTTTGTTTAATCTCCTCTTTGTGGAAATATTTTTTATCCAAGGATATTTGTAAACTTATGTTTTAAAAGTTAACATTATCTGGTTTTATAGTTCTGGATGTTTGTTTATATGGCTCAAGTATCTTCACTCAATTCCCTCAATCTCTGATATACAGATTGTAGAATGTGGTATATTGGATATACTAAGTATGAAAAATGATCAAAGTGTGAATTCATTCATTCAGTCAACAAATTTTACTGCATACCAGTCAGATGTATGGCATTTTACTAGATTCTTAAGAAGCAAAGGTAAATAAAAATATTCCTCTGCTCAAGAAGTTTGCCTTTTAATTAAGGAGAGAGTCAAGTAAACAGGATATTTCAGTACAGTGTTTTAATAGGGCAAATTCAGAGTGTTGTGAGGGATAAACTCTCCTCTTTGTTATTTAATGTGTATGTGGTGAGGGAGGAGGAATGAACTGAAAATAGGAAAACAAGCAACCAGCTAGTATAAAGCATCATACAGGGGAAATCACGAAGTCTTAGGATACAATGGTGAAACTTCTGTATTCTTGGAAGGTGCCCATATTCCTTGAGAATTTGTTGTTATTGTTCAGTTGCTAAATTGTGTCCAACTCTTTGTGACCCCATGAACTGCAGCATGCCAGGCTTCCCTATCCTTCACTATCTCCCTGAGTTTGCTCAAACTCATGCCCATTGAGTCAGTGATGCCATCTGACCATCTCATCCTCTGTCATTGTCTTCTCCTCTTGCCCTCAATCTTTCCCAGCATCAGGGTCTTTTCTTTTCCAGGGAGTTGGCTCTTCCCATCAGGTGGCCAAAGTACTGAGGATTAGAGTCTTCAAAAGTCAGTAGCACCTACTGGTTAGCTCTGTTCTTATGAGAAACTAAAACACTCCTGGAATATGTCTATTCACTTATTCACTCAACAAATACGTATTAAATACTACCTCAGTACACTAATCTTAAAAGGGTCTATCCTCTTCTCTATTTCTATCTTGGTATATTCCTACTGAATACACAGAAGTTCTTGTTTATAGTCAGATAACCTCACAATCAGTAATTTAATATTTTGTGTATTCATTTTTCATTTCTCAATAGTTTTGGAGTCCTACTGAAAATGTGATTGTGGGAGACAAAAAGGAAAGTGAATTCCATTTCTCCAAACTGAAGAGAAGGCAAGATATGGAAAAGAAAAGAAAAATTAGAAAAATAGAATGGATGCAGCAAATGTAAGTTGATGAAATACTTAGACTTATTAAAGAAGTATATAGTTATTTTCAAAAATTGCTATCACTAGTAAAAATAACTACATGTTATTTAAAAAATGATGAAAAATTAGTCATTTTTTAAAAATACAATGAAAGCAAATATTTAATAAATGCTTGCTAGAGACTGTTAATATCTAAGATATAAGTGGAAAAAGACAAAGTCTCTTTGACCTCAAGGACATCAGAATCTTTTGCCACACGAGATGAAAATCAGCATTTACTTTATATATAAGATTAATATGACCTATTCACCAGGCATAGGCATTCCCTGGTGGCTCAGAAGGTAAAGAGTCTGCCTACAATGCAGGAGAACCAGGTTCAATCCTTGGGTTAGGAAGATACCCTGGAGAAGCAAATAGCAACCCACTCCAGTATTCTTGCCTGGAAAATCCCCTGGATGGAGGAGCCTGGCAAGCTACAGTCCTTGGGGTCAAAAATAGTTGGACATGACTGAAGCAACTTTACGACCTACTGGAAAAGGTCAGTTTTCATTCCAATTCCAAAGAAAGGCAATGCCAAAGAATGCTCAAACTACCGCACAATTGCACTCATCTCACATGCTAGTAAAGTAATGCTCAAAATTCTCCAAGCCAGGCTTCAGCAATACGTGAACTGTGCACTTCCTGATGTTCAAGCTGGTTTTAGAAAAAGCAGAGGAACCAGAGATCAAATCACCAACATCCGCTGATCATGGAAAAAGCAAGAGAGTTCCAGAAAAACATCTATTTCTGCTTTATTGACTATGCCAAAGCCTTTGACTGTGTGGATCACAATAAACTGTGGAAAATTCTTCCAGAGATGGGAATACCAGACCACCTGACCTGCCTCTTGAAAAATCTGTATGCAGGTCAGGAAGCAACAGTTAGAACTGGACATGGAACAACAGACTGGTTCCAAATAGGAGAGGGAGTACGTTAAGGCTGTATATTGTCACCCTGCTTATTTAACTTCTATGCAGATTACATCATGAGAAATGGTGGACTGGAAGAAACGCACACTGGAATCAAGATTGCTGGGAGAAATATCAATAACATCAGATATGCAGATGACACCACCCTTATGGCAGAAAGTGAAGAGGAACTAAAAAGCCTCTTGAAGAAGGTGAAAGAGGAGAGTGAAAAAGTTGGCTTAAAGCTCAACATTCAGAAAATGAAGATCATGGCATCAGGTCCCATCACTTCATGGGAAGTAGATGGGGAAACAGTGGAAACAGTGTCAGACTTTATCTTCTTGGGCTCCAAAATCACTGCAGATGGTGACTGCAGCCATGAAATTAAAAGACACTTACTCCTTGGAAGAAAAGTTATGACCAACCTAGATAGCATATTCAAAAGCCAAGACAATACTTTGCTGACTAAGGTCCATCTAGTCAAGGCTATGGTTTTTCCAGTAGTCATGTATGGATGTGAGAGTTGGACTGTGAAGAAAGCTGAGCGCCGAAGAATTGATGCGTTTGAACTGTGGTGTTGGAGAAGACTCGAGACTCCCTCGGACTGCAAGGAGGTCCAACCAGTCCATTCTGAAGGAGATCAGCCCTGGGATTTCTTTGGAAGTAATGATGCTAAAGCTGAAACTCCAGTACTTTGGCCACCTCATGCAAAGAGTTGACTCATTGGAAAAGACTCTGATGCTGGGAGGGATCGGGGACAGGAGGAGAAGGGGACGACAGAGGATGAGATGGCTGGATGGCATCACTGACTCAATGAACATGAATCTGAGTGAACTCCGGGAGATGGTGATGGACAGGGAGGCCTGGCGTGCTGCAATTCATGGGGTCGCAAAGAGTCGGACACGACTGAGCAACTGAACTGAACTGTACTGAACTGAGACTTACTCTATACCAGTCTCAACCTTTTTTTTTTTGTCCCCGAAAGAAACTGACATGTAAGGATTATACTAAAAGGCATTCTAGACCTATCTAACAAATATTAAAAGCAAGTCTCAAAGGAATCAAATCATATCCAAGTTTACTTGACAGTATATAAGAACAGTGGAGAAGGGAATGGCAACCCACACCAGTATTCTTGCCTGGGACATCCCACAGACAGGGGAGCTTGGTGGCCTACAGTCCGGGGAGTTGCAGAGAGTCGAACAGGACTGAACAACTGAGCACACACCATGTACATACAAGAACAAAGCCCCCCCAGGTATTTAAAGGAATACCAAAAAACTTCGATACTCAAAATCATGTAAAATTAACAATGTCTACCATGTAGTAATCAATTGCCACACATTCAAAGAGGCAGGAAAATAGACCCCTGAGAAGAAAAAATAATATCAGCCAACTCAGCAAAGCACTATAGCCGACTCATGTCAAATGTATGGCAAAAACCACTACAATATTGTAAAGTAACTAGCCTTCAATTAAAATGATTAATTTTAAAAAAATAAAAAGGTAAGAAAACTTCAGATAGATAAAAGCTGAAGAAGAAAAGTGATTCTAAGTAAAAATCTAGATCCATACAAGAATGAAGAACACCAAAAATGGTAACTGTGTAAGTAAATGTACAGAACTTTTCTTCTTACCACTTAAACCTCTTGAGAAAAGGGAACCCTCTTACACTGTTGGTGGGCATGCAAACTAGTACAGCCACTATGGAGAACAGTGTGGAGATTCCTTAAAACACTGGAAATAGAACTGCCTTATGACCCAGCAATCCCACTACTGGGCATACACACCGAGGAAACCTGAATTGAAAGAGACACGTGTACCCCAATGTTCATCACAGCATTGTTTAGAATAGCCAAGACATGGAAGCAACCTAGATGTCCATCAGCAGTCGCATGGATAAGAAAGCTGTGGTATATATACACAATGGAGTATCACTCAGCCATTAAAAAGAATGCATTTGAATCCGTTCTAATGAGGTGGATGAAACTGGAGCCTATTACACAGAGAGAAGTAAGCCAGAAAGAAAAACACCAATACAGTATACTAATGCATATATATGGAATTTAGAAAGATGGTAATTATCACCCTGTATGCGAGACAGCAAAAGAGACACAGGTGTATAGAACACTCTTTTGGACTCTGTGGGAGAGGGAGAGGGTGGGATGATTTGGGAGAATGGCATTGAAACATGTATAATATCATATATGAAATGAATTGCCAGTCTAGGTTCGATGCATGATACAGGATGCTTGGGGCTGGTGCACTGGGATGACCCAGAGGGATGGTACTGGGAGGGCGGTTGGAGGGGGGTTCAGGATGGGGAACACATGTACATCCGTGGTGGACTCATGTTGATGTATGGCAAAACCAATACAATATTGTACAGTAATTAGCCTCCAATTAAAATAAATAAATTTATATTAAAAATAATTTAAAAATAAAAAGTAATTAACTAACTACTGAACCACACACTTTAAAATAGTCAAGGTAAATAGTTAAGATGATAAATTTTATGTTGGTTTTACCACAATTTTTTAAAAGATAGGTATTACATTTTTATACTGCAAAGTAATGAGCTAATATTCATGATGTTGCCAATCAAGTTATACTTAAGTTCCTGATTCCATTATTATGCTCCTTTTCTTTTATATTGAAAACCTTCATCAAACATGATATAATTACTGGACTTCCCTGGTGGTGCAGTGGATAAGAAATGCCTACCAATGCAAGAGACACAAGTTCTTTCTGGACACCTTGGTCCAGAAAGATTCCACATGCTGTGGTGCAACTAAGCCCTTGTGCCATAAATACTGAGCCTGCATTCTAGAGCATGCAGGTCACAACTGTTGAGCCTGTGAGCTGCAACTACTGAAGCCTCTGTACCCAGAGCCTGTGCTTCACAACAAGAGAGCCACAGCAATGAGAAGCCCACACACTGCAACAAAGAGTAGTCGCTGCTGGCCGCAACCAGAGAAAGTTTGCCTAAAGTGGACAATAAATTAGTAAAAGCTATAGAAGCTATAGATATAAGCATCTGAATGCAGAGTTCCAAAGAATAGCAAGAAGAGATAAGAAAGCCTTCTTCAGTGATCAATGCAAAGAAATAGAGGCAAACAACAGAATGGGAAAGACTAGAGATCTCTTCAAGAAAATTAGAGATACCAAGGGAACATTTCATGCAAAGATGGGCTCGATAAAGGACAGAAATGGTATGGACCTAACAGAAGCAGAAGATATTAAGAAGAGGTGGCAAGAATACACAGAAGAACTGTACAAAAAGAGATCTTCACGACCCAGATAATCATGATGGTGTGATCACTCACCTAGAGCCAGACATCCTGGAACATGAAGTCAAGTGGGCCTTAGCATCACTACGAACAAAGCTAGTGGAGGTGATAGAATTCCAGTTGAGCTATTTCCAATCCTGAAAGATGATGCTGTGAAAGTGCTGCACTCAACATGCCAGCAAATCTGGAAAACTCAGCAGTGGCCACAGGACTGGAAAAGGTCCGTTTTCATTCCAATCCCAAAGAAAGGCAATGCCAAAGAATGCTCAAACTACTGCACAGTTGCACTCATCTCACATGTTAGTAAAGTAATGCTCAAAATTCTCCAAGCCAGGCTTCACCAATATGTGAACTTCCAGATGTTCAAACTAGTTTTAGAAATGTCAGAGGAACCAGAGATGAAATTGCCAACATCCACTGGATCATCTAAAAAGCAAAAGAGTTCCAGAAAAATGTCTATTTCTGCTTTATTGACTATGCCAAAGCCTTTGACTGTGTGGATCACAATAAACTGTGGAAAATTCTTCCAGAGATGGGAATACCAGACCACCTGACCTGCCTCTGGAGAAATCTATATATAGGTCAGGAAGCAACAGTTAGAACTGGACATGGAATGACAGACTGGTTCCAAATAGGAAAAGGAGTACATCAAGGCTGTATATTGTCACCCTGCTTATTTAACTTCTATGCAGAGTACATCATGAGAAATGCTGGGCTGGAAGAAAGAAGCACAAGCTGGAATCAAGATTGCTGGGAGGAATATCAATAACCTCAGATATGCAGATGACACCAGAAAGTGAAGAGGAACTAAAAAGCCTCTTGATGGAAGTGAAAGAGGAGAGTGAAAAAAGTTGGCTTAAAGCTCAACATTCAGAAAACAAAGATCATGGCATCTGGTCCCATCATTTCATGGGAAATAGATGGGGAAACAGTGGAAACAGTGTCAGACTTTATTTTGGGGGGCTCCAAGATCACTGCAGCTGGTGACTGCAGCCATGAAATTAAAAGATGCTTACTCCTTAGAAAAAGTTATGACCAACCTAGATAGCATATTGAAAAGCAGAGACATTACTTTGCCAACCAAGGTCTGTCTAGTCAAGGCTATGGTTTTTCCATTAGTCTTATATGGATGTGAGAGCTGGACTGTGAAGAAAGCTGAGCACTGAAGAATTGATGCTTTTGAACTGTGGTGTTGGAGAAGACTCTTGAGAGTCCCTTGGACTGCAAAGAGATCCAACCAGTCCATTCTGAGGGAGATCAACCCTGGGATTTCTCTGGAAGGAATGATGCTAAAGCTGAAACTCCAATACGTTGTCCACCTCATGCAAAGAGTTGACTCACTGGAAAAGACTCTGATGCTGGGAGGGGTTGGGGGCAGGAGGAGAAGGGGACGACAGAGGATGAGATGGCTGGATGGCATCACTGACTCTATGGACGTGAGTCTGAGTGAACTCCAGAAGCTGGTGATGGACAGGGAGACCTAGTGTGCTGCAATTCATGGGGTCACAAAGAGTCGGACGTTACCGAGAGACTGAAATGAACTGAACTGAACTGGACTGAACTGATAGAAGGTTGGAGTAACACTATCAACCAACCTGACATAATTGGCATTTATAGAGCACTGAACTCAACCAGAGAAAACTAATTCTTTTCAAGGGCACATGAACAACCTTCACCACAATACACCATAATTCTGGGCCATGAAGTAAATATCTACAAATTTAAAAGAATTAAAATTACACAAAGAAAGTTTTCTAATCATGATGAAATTAAAAATAATTTAAAACAGAGTAAAATAACAGAAACATTTTTTGATTTCTGAAAAACCTCCAAATATTTGGATATTAAACAGCATATCTTCAAATAATCCATAAGTCAGAGAAGTCACAAAAGGAACTTGAAAATATTTTTGGTTTAGTAAAAAATGAAAAGACAACATACTAAAATTGTGGAATGCAGCTAAAGAAGTACTTACAGGAAAATTTATATCATTTTCTATGAGACTAGTGTTATCAGATAAAAAAACTACTCAAAGTATATGAGGAAAAAACTACAAAAAATAAGAAACCAATATTCTCTCATGAACACGATAATAAGTAACATTATAAACAAATAGAGTTTATCTTTGGAATACAAGATTGTTTTAACATTTGGAAATCAATCAATGCAATTCACCAAATTAGCAGACTTAAAAAAGAAAACTGGATATGATCATCTCAAAAAGCTGCAGAAAAAGTGTTTACAAAAGTCTAGCTAACATTTGTAATTAAAATTCTTGGCAAATAGATGAGAGTAGATGAGAATAGATGAGAGCCTCCTCAACTTGATGAAAAGCACCTATGAAAAACCTGCAGCCAACATGATACTTAATGGTGAGTGGCTGAATGCTTTCTCTCTAAAATTAGAAACAAGGATGTCTGCACTTCTTCACAACATTGCACTGGACATCCTCTTTAGCGCAATAACGGTGGCAGGATGGAGTGGTGGGAGAGACACTGAGACTGGAAAAGAAGAACTAAAATAATCTTTATTCACAGTTGACATGCTAATCTGAGGTTAGTGATATTTCTCATGGCAGTCTTGATTCCAGCTTATGCTTCATCCAGCCTGGCATTTCGCGTGATGTACTTGCATATAACTTAAACAAGCAGAGTGACAATATACGGCCTTGATGTACTCCTTTCCCAATTTGGAACCAATCCATTGTTCCATGTCCAGTTCTAACTATTCCTTCTTGACCTGCATACAGATTTCTCAGGAGGCAGGTAAGGTGCTCTGGTAATTCCCATCTCTTTAAGAATTTTCCACAGTTTGTGACCCACACAGTCAAATGCTTTAGCATAGTTAATGAAGCAGAAGTAGATGTTTTTCTGGAATTCTCTTGCTTTTTCTATGTTCCAGTGGATGTTGGCAATTTGAAATACTGGGCTGGATGAAGCACTAGTTGGAATCAAGATTGCTGGGAAAATATCAGTAACCTCAGATATGCAGATGACACCAGACTTGTGGCAGAAAGTTAAGAAAAACTAAAGAGCCTCTTGATGAAAGTGAAAGAGGAGAAGGAAAAATCTGGCTTGAAACTCAACATTCAAAAAACTAAGATCATGGCATCTGGTCTCATCACTTCATGGCAAATAGATGGGGAAACAATGGAAACAATGACAGACTTTATTTTTTGGGGCTCCAAAATCACTGCAGATGGTGACTGCAGCCATGAAATTAAAAGACGCTTACTCCTTGAAAGAAAATCTATGACCAACCTAGACAGCATATTAAAAAGAAGAAACATTACTTTGCCAGCAAAGGTCCGTCTAGCCAAAGCTATGGTTTTTCTAGTAGTCATATATGGATTTGACAGTTGGAATGTAAAGAAAGCTGAGCACCGAAAAATTGATGCTTTTGAGCTGTGGAGTTGGAGAAGACTCTTGAGAGTCCCTTGGACTGCTGTGGCCAACTAATATGACAAACTGACTCATTGGAAAAGGCCCTGATGCTGGGAAAGATCAAAAGTAGGAGAATGGGATGACAGAGGATGAGATGGTTGGATGGCATCACTGACTCAATGGACATGAGTCTGAGCAAGCTCTGGGAGTTGATGATGGACAGGGAAGCCTGGTGTGCTGCCATCCATGGGGTCACAAAGAGTCAGATACAACTGAGCAACTTAACTAAATTGACATGATCATCTAAATACAGAATTCGAAGGAATCTACTAAAAAGCTACTGGAACTAACAGGTGAATTTATCAAGGTTGTAAGATACAGAAACCAATTGTATTGCAGCAAACATTTAGAAATTAAAAGTAAAAATTTACAGTGGCATCAGCAAATATGAAATACCTAGGCATAAAGTGTAGGAGAAATCTATATGACCTGTACACTGAAAAGTAATAAACACTGCTGATAAAACTTAAAGACTTAAACAAAGAGCTACAAGATATTCATGGATCAGAAGACTCAATATTTTTAAGATCAGTCTTTCCAAATTGATGTATCTGGTCAATGTAATCATAATCAAAAATTCCAGCTGGTTTTGTGTATGTGTGTGTGCGTGTGTGCATGTATGTAACTTGACAAACTGACTTGAAAACTTGCATGTAAATGCAAAGGAACTAGAATAGTCAAAATAATTTTGGAAAAAAATTGGAGAACTTACATTAGCTGATTTTAAGACGTAAAACTACTGTAATCAAGATGTGATATTGGCATAAAGATAGACATGCAGATCAATGGAACAGAATAGAGAGTTGAGAAATAGACCCAAACACATGTTGTTGAGTTTCAATACATATACCAATACAATTTTATTGGTAAAGGAGATTCTTTTCAACAAACTGGATACTCAAATGGAAAGAAATAAATCTTGATCTTTATCTCATGTTGTTGTTGTTTAGTCGCTAAGTTGTGTCCAACTCTTTGCAACCCCATGGACTAAGCCCGCCAGGATCCTCTGTCCATGGGATTTCCCAGGCAGGAATACTGGAGTGGGTTACCATTTCCTTCTCCAGGGGATCTTCCCTATCAAGGGATCAAACTTGCATCTCCTGCCTGGCAGGTGGATTATTTACTACTGCACCACCTGGAGCCCTCTCACCATATATAACTTAATTTGAAAAATGTCATAGATCTAAATATAAGAATGAACACTATAGTGCAATAGTGTTCAATATCTAAAAAACAAACAATCCAATCAAAAAATGAGCAGATCTCTACAGGCATTTCTCCAAAGCCATACAGAGGGCCAATGGGCACGTGAAAATATGCTCAACGTTGCTAATTATTAGAGAAATGCAAATCAAAACCACAATGAAGTATCATTTCACACATATCAGGATGGCAATCATCAAAAAGTCTACAAATAGTCAATGCTGGAGAGAGTGTGTTGAAAAGGGAATCCTCCTAACACTATTAGTGGGGATGTAAATTGGTGCTGCTACTACGGTAAACAGTAAGGAGATTCCCTAACAAACTAAACATATAGCTACCATATGATCCAGCAATCCCATAATTCCTGGCCATGTATGCAGCAAAGACAGAAATGCTAATTTGAAAGAATACATGTACCCCAATGATCATAGCACCACTATTTACAATAGCCAAGACATGGAAGCAACCCAAGTCCCCATCAATAGATGATTGGTTTAAGAAGATGTGGTATATATTTATATGTGTGTGTTGGCTCTATCCCTCATTTGTGTCCAATACTTTGTGACTCCATGGACTGTAACCTGCCAGGCTCTTCTGTCCATGGGATTTTTCAGGCAAGAATACTGGAGTCGGTTGCCATTTCCTACTCCAGGGGATCTTCCCAACTGGAGGATTGAACCCATGTCTTTTGCATCTCCTGCACTGACAGGTAGATTCTTTACCACTGTGCCACTGATTTGTATGGTATATGAATATGTATATATACTATATATACGTGTATATGTATATATATATATAAAATGGAGTATTAGGCTAAAGAAAGAACAAAATAATGCTATTTGCAGCAACAGGGATAGACCTGAAGAATATCATACTGAGTGATGTAAGTCAGATAGAGAAAAGACAAATATTACATGATATCACTTATATGTAGAATCTAATAATAATACAAATAAAACTACATACAAAACAGAATCAGACTCACAGACATAGAAAACAATCTTGCAGTTACCAAAGGAGAAAATGTGGGGAGGGATAACTTAGGATAATGGGATTAACAGATATAAACTATCTGTATATCTACATCTATAAAATATCTATATAATATTTATATAGATACAATATTATACATTAAATAGATAAGTAACAAGAATTTACTGTATAACATAGGGGAGCATATTCAATATATTATAATAATCTATAGTGCAAAATAATCTGAAAAGTATGTATTTTTCTGAAAAAAAATTAAATAAAAGTACTTTATGAGACCTTAAAAAAGTGAGTGTTAACACCATAAAATATCCAAAAGAAAGCAAACAAGGAAACCTTAGTGTCTATGGTTCTGGCAAAGATTTCATAAGTAGGACTCAGAAAGCAGGAATTATAAAAGAAAAGAGTGTTAAATTGCATTTCATCAATGTTAAAAGCTTTTGCTTTGCCAAAGACATTTTTGCAAAAGTAAAAATGCAAGTCACAGACAGGAAGAGAACATTTGCAAAATATGTACATGATAAAAGTCTTGTAACTAGAATATGTAAAAAAACTCAAAATTTAGTGATAAGAAGACAACCTAATTTTAAAACGGGCAAATGATCTGAACACTCTACCAATGAATATACAGATAGCAAATAAGTACAAGTGACTAATGACAGTCATCAGTAGTCATTAGGAAAGTACAAACCAAAACTGTAGTGAGAAAACATTATACAGCCACTAGAATGGCTAAAATAGTCTGTCCTAGCAATTTTTGGCATGGATACAGAGCAAATGCAAATTAGTACACCTACTTTGGATAACAGTTTGACAGTTTTTTTTTAAATTTTACAAGTTAAACACACATCTACCATTTCATCCAGCCATTCTACTCAGTTATTTGCCCACTAGAAATAAAACATATGTCTATAGAAAGATGGTAATACAAGTTCATAGCAGCTTTATTTGTAATAGCCCCAAACCAGAAACAACTCATCAACCTAAATGTCAGTGGATAAACAAATTGTGATGTATCTACACAAAGGAATACTACTTGGCAGTACAAAGAATGAACTATTCATATATAGAAGGATGGACGAATCTCAAAATAGTGATGCTGAATGAAAGCAATCAATTGAAAAAGAGTACACAAATGATTTCATTTATATCAAATTATAGAAAATACAAACAAATCTAGAATGACACAAAGCAGATCAGTAGTTATCTGAAGATGAGGGAGGGGGAAAGGGGACAGGGAGGATACCAAGTACCACAAGAAACTTTGCGGGGTGATGGATATGTTCATTTCTTTTATTATAGTGACAGGTTCACCAGTACATACTTTCCAAAACTCTTCAAATTGTACAGCTTAAACACAGTTGATTAATTATCACTTATGCCTCCTCAGTTCACACTACACTGTAAACTGCCTATATACCCCAGACTATGGGTTCTACAGGGATGGTTATGCCCTTCTAGCTTACTGTTGCAGAGGAAGCAATGGCAACCCATTCCAGCACTCTTGCCTGGAAAGTCTTATGGATGGAGGAGCCTGGTGGGCTGCAGTCTATGGGGTCACTAAGACATGACTGAGAGACTTCCCTTTCACTTTTCACTTTCATGCACTGGAGAAGGAAATGGCAACCCACTCCAGTGTTCTTGCCTGGAGAATCCCAGGGATGGGGGAGCCTGGTAGGCTGCCATCTATGGGATCACAGAGAGTCGGACACAACTGAGGTGACTTAGCATCAGCAGCAGCAGCATGCTCAATAATGTAAAAAATGTTTAAAGAACATGTTCAGGCAATCAGAAGATTTCCATGGAGTACTCTTTCATCTCCTGTGGTTGCAGGGTGAGCTGGAGGCAATCCAGGTGCAATTAAAGGGTCACAAAACCACAGTGCTTACAGTATAACCAGAAAACTAAACAGGTCTTGTGCAATAAGCTAAGGGCATTATTGGGGAAGAAGTAGGATGAGACCTCAGTGGGGATATTTGGGCAGACATAGACAAGGCTTGAGGAGCTTCAGCCTTCAAACTCTCCTGTTGGTGGAGGAAACTCTTCTTCCGTGTTTTGAGGGAACCAGCCCTTTTCTGCATAAAGTCCTTTCAATGATTGTACCTGGCTCAGTTGCCTCACACACTTGTGCTGATTCTCCTTAGGATTCCCCCACAACCATTTCCTCATTGCCTCCAGCCCATAATGAGATTTATATCTCAGGACAGTACAGAGAGGTACAAGGTCTACTCCAAGAGGAGCTGCTGCTGCTGCTGCTAAGTCACATCAGTCGTGTCCGACTCTGTGCGACCCCATAGACGGGAGCCTGGTGGGATTCTCCAGGCAAGAATACTGGAGTGGGTTGCCATTTCCTTCTCTACCAAAAAGAGGTAACTTATTTATAAACTAAAGAGTTCTGAGAATTTACCAATCTGTGTTGACAAGAGCTCAGGAGGATGTGTGAAAGCGGATTCTATGGTGTTCAAGAGTTGATTGGGCTGAACTTATTGATATGACCACACTCACTTGAGATTAGAGATTTAATATGTTGGCTTGAGTATCCAGAAATGATGTTCAGGAAATTCCCTGGCTGTCCAGTGGTTAGGACTCCACACTTTAACCTCAGGGGGCACAGGTTTGATCCCTGGTTGGGGAACTAAGATCCTACAAACCATGTGGTGCAGCCAAAACAAACAAACACATTTTTAAAAAATAACCAGAAATAGTGTTTACATTGGCCTTACAAAGCCTGAACTCAGTCAAAGCTCTACAGTTGCAAAATGCCTGAACTTCTCTAGTACTCTGTAGAAAAGGACTTCTAAAGGCTTGGGTGGGGAAAGCATATGTTTGTTCCTTTTTTGTGCAATCTGCTCAACCACCCACTAGCTGTAACCCCAGGGGGTCACGGAGGAAATGCTCTTCATCAAATCATTAAGAAATGAGGGGAGCAGCAGAATTCTTGATGAACTTGTGGTGGCCATTTCTTTACAGAGTGTAGGTGACAGTGGGGAAAGTGCCAATGGAATTGGTTCTTTCAGTTCACTGGGCATAATGGGACTTTGAAGTGGTAGAAGTGACATAAATCGCAGCTAAGCTTCCTCCAGATGTGGTTTCTTAAATGGAACAAATCAACACCGTCCCCGGCATATGTTAAGCTGCTGTTTTTGCAAGTGTGTTCTTTCCCATCCCAATCAGTAAGCAAAGAGAGAAGAGTTTGCATTAAAATGGAAAGAAAAATGCATCTTTACATCTTGCTCTCAGAGCTCTGTCAGCTCTCTTGCTCTTATCCCCAGGAGCATGTTACCTCAGTGCCCAAAGAACATCACACCTGTCCTTTACACTGGTGACCTTATACTAATTGACCGTGGTGAGGAGAAACTAATGACTCCCTAGATTAGGGGTCCCCATCCCCCGGGGCCATGGATTGCCAGTGGTCCCCAGTCTGTTAGGAACCGGGTCCCACAGCAGGAGGTGAGTGGAGGGTGAGCTCCTGTCAGAGCAGTGGCGGCATTAAATTCTCAGGGAGCACAAACCCTTCTGTGAACTGCACATGAAAGGGATCTAGGTTGCACACTACTTATGAGACTGTAATGCCTGATCATCTGAGGAAGACCTGAGGTGGTGCCAAAAAGTCTGGGGACTGCTGCCCTGGATGACTTAATAGGACAAATACACACTAGAGGGTGGGAGATAAACTTGGCCAAAAGTTAAGGGTCTACCACATAGCTGAAGCTTACAGACATTTTGGGATATCCTTTCTAAAGTAAGAGACAAGATGCTATACTTTGCACCATCCACCTTGAAGACAAACACTCTCTGGATTTGGGAGATAAAATATGCCACATTTGGGCATGCTGCTCCAACCCATATACTAGATAACTAACAAAGCTAGCAGGCACCAGTGAGTCATGGTGTAAGAAAGAACACAGTAGCAGGTTCATAATGTGGGGCAAGCTGCCCTACCACTTGGGCTTCATAGCCCAGCAGTTCCAACAGTGTTGGAAATATCTCTGACTGTGAAAGACTGTGTGGGGTCTCTAAAGCATCGTAACGGGAGGATCATAGCACAGACTTCTAGGGTTTAGGAGTAAGGTAGTGCCTTTCTCTGTCAAAAACTACTTGAAAAATTGTTCTGGGCTAGCTACTGGGCCCTAGTAGAGACTGGAAGCCTGTCAGTAGGATACCAAATGCTATGTTTAAGAACTGACATGGATTTTATCTAATCCACTGAAACAGAGTATACAGTATCATTTCAGTATAAAGTAGATGCAGTATATATAAGAATGGGTCTGAAAGGTCCAGAAGCCCAAAGGAAGATATATAAGCAGGTGGCTCAGACTTCTTCAACACCTACTTATGCTACATTAGCTCCTCTTCATCGCCATACTTTTGGCTTCACCGGGAGTCACTTGTGACATCTTAACAGAGGGAGAGTGTATTTGGTCTAATTCACCATGAATCTGCACAGGATGCTAGCAACATCCAAAAAGAGACAGCCACTAGATTATAGTCCCTCAATTAGCCCAGAAATTGGTCAAAGGATATCCACCCAATGAGCACAACTGAAGGAAGCTACACTTCATATATGAGTAGGGGGTAGAATCTTTTTGACTATGAGCAGTAACTAAAAGTTTCCCAGTTGATCAGGGCCTTGGAAATAATTAAGTTGGAAAACTGTGATTAGGTCTGATTAGGTCTGTAGAGACAGATGCTAAGAATGGGCACTGAATATATTGATGTCCTTGTGAATGTCCTCCAAAGGGCCTAAATGAGGCAAAACTTTGTAGTCACATGGATAAGATGATCCATCCTGTGGATGTCAGCATTTTCCCCCAGTGTTCATTGATTCTTGCCACCTCTTCTTAACCTCTTCTGCTTCTGTTAGGTTTGCAATTTCTTTCTTTTATTGTGGCCATCCTTGCATAAGATGTTCCCTTGATATCTCCAATTTTCTTGAAGAGATCTCTAGTTTTACCCATTCTGTTGCCTTCCTATATTTCTTTGCATTGTTCATTTAAAAGGCTTTCTTACCTCTCCTTGTTGTTCTCTGGAACTCTGTATTCAGTTGGGTATGTCACTCCCTATCTCCTTTGTCTTTTGTTTCTCTTCTTTTCTCAACTATTTGTGAGGCTTCCACAGACAACCACTTTGCCTTCTTGTATTTCTCTATCTTGGGGTTGGTTTTGGTCACCGCCTCCTGTACAATGTTACAAACCCTGGCCCATAGTTCTTCAGGCACTCTGTTTATCAGATCCAACCCCTTGAATATATTCATCACCTCAACTATATAATCATAAGGGATTTAATTTAGGTCATATCTGAATGGTCTAGTGGTTTTCCTCGCTTTCTTCAATTTAAGCCTGAATTTTGCAATAAGGATCTGATGATCTGAGCCACAGTCAGCTCCAGGTCTTGTTTTTGCTGACTGTATAGAGCTTCTCCATCTTCAGCTGCAAAGTTAGGAGACAAGAAGAATAAAAGAAAAGCAGGCCCCATCAAGGGCCACAAAAGTAATTTATAATTTTTGATAAACTGGATGCTATAAGGCATGAGACTCTTGGAACAAGTCCAGAGGGAACAGTTCATAATCTTGAAAGCAAGATACGGTCCTGGAGTCAGAAAACTGACCCCAGACTGTTTCTCAACTGGCGTCTCAGAGTCACATGCTTTACGTATCTGGTGGAAAATCTATAGATAAGAATATTAGTCTTAGTTACTGATTTGTTATTGATTATTGTTTCCTAATTACTCAATGGTTAATGATCATTTTGTTCTTTGGCCCTGAAGGCCACATGAGTTATAGTTTAACTCCCCGCTTATTCTTTCATTCATGGCTGAAAGTATCATCAAGCTGGCTTGGATTCAGTTTCTGCACCTTAACCTTGGAGCGGTGTCGGTCCCCTGATCCTCGCTTTTCTCTGAATTCTTGTGTCTTGTTTCTCATTGTCTTGCCATATCGCACTTTTGGAAACCCTGCTTGTTGAGCTGGTCTCAACAGCAAAGAATATAATCAGTCTGATATTGATATTGACCATCTGGTGATGTCCATGTGTAGAGTCATCTCTTGTATTGTTGGAAGAAGGCTTTTCTCCTGGCAAAACTGTGTTAGCCTTTACCCTGCTTTATTTTGTACTCCAAGGCCAAACTGCCTATTACTCCAGGGATCTTTATCATAGGTGTTGCATTCCGAACAACTGGTCTTCATAGAACTGGTCAACTTCATTTTTTTTTTTGGCACTAGTGGTTGGGGCATAGACTTGGATTACTATGACACTGAATGATTTGCTTTGGAAATGAACCAAGATCATGCTGTCATTTTTGAGATTGCATCCAAGTACAGCATTTCAGACTCTTTTGTTGACTGTGAGAGCTACTCCATTTCTTCTAAGGGATTCTTGCCCACAGTAGTAGATATAGTGGTTATCTGAGTTAAATTAGCCCATTCCCATCCATTTTAGTTCACTGATTCCTAAAATGTTGATGTTCACTTTGCCATCTCCTGATTGACCACTTCCAATTTACCTTGATCTATGGACCTAACATTCCAGGCTCCCATGCAATATTACAGCATCAGACTTTACTTTCATCTCCAAACACATTGATAACTGAGCATCATTTCCACTTTGACCCACACTCTTCATTCTTTCTGGGGGCATTTCCAGTAGCATACTGGACACCTATTGATCTGGGATGCTCATCTTCCAGTGTCATATCCTTTTGCCTTTTCATACTGTTCATAGAGTTCTTGAGGCAAAAATTCTGAAGTAGCTTGCCATTCCCTTGTCCAGTGGACCATGTTTTGTTAGAACTCTACACCATGACCCATCCATCTTAGGTGGCCCTGCACAGTATGACTCAGCTTCACTGGGATACACAAGGCTGTGATCCATGTGATCATTTTGGTTAGCTTTCTGTAATTGTGGTTTTCGTTCTGGAGTCTGTGAGTTTATAGTTCTTACTTCTGTTGGCCCTCTGATGGATGAGGACAAGAGGTTTGTGGTGAGAATACACAGAAGAACTATACAAAAAAGGTTTTAATGATCCAGATAACCATGATATGTGGTCACTCACTTAGAGCCAGACATCCTGCAGTGTGAAGTCAAGTGAGCATTATGGATGGAAGTTCGTGACATTGTACAGGAGACAGGAATGAAGACCATCCCCAAGAAAAAGAAATGCAAAAAAGCAAAATGGCTGTCTGGGGAGGCCTTACAAATAGCTGTGAAATGAAGGGAAGGTAAAAAGCAAAGGAGAAAAGGAAAGATATACCCATTTGAATGCAGAGTTCCAAAGAATAGCAAGGAGAGATAAGAAAGCCGTCCTCAGTGATCAATGCAGAAAAATAGAGGAAAAGAATAGAATGGGAAACACTAGAGATCTCTTCAAGAAAGTTAGAGATACCAAGAGAATATTTTATGCAAAGATGGGCTCAATAAAGGACAGAAATTGTATGGACCTAACAGAAGCAGAAGATATTAAGAAGAGGTGGCAAGAATACACAGAACTGTACAAAAAGAGATCTTCATGACCCAGATAATCACAATGGTGTGATCACTCACCTAGAGCCAGACATCTTGGAATGTGAAGTCAAGTGGGCCTTAGAAAGCATCACTACGAACAAAGCTAGTGGAGGTGATGGAATTCCAGTTGAGCTATTTCCAATCCTGAAAGATGATGCTGTGAAAGTGCTGCACTCAGTATGCCAGCAAATCTGGAAAACTCAGCAGTGGCCACAGGACTGGAAAAGGTCAGTTTTCATTCCAATCCCAAAGAAAGGCAATGCCAAAGAATGCTCAAACTACCACACAATTGCACTCATCTCACACGCTAGTAAAGTAATGCTCAAAATTCTCCAAGCCAGGCTATAGCAATACATGACCCGTGAAATTCCAGATGTTCAAGCTGGTTTTAGAAAAGGCAGAGGAACCAGAGATCAAATTGCCAACATCTGCTGGATCTTCAAAAAGGCAAGACAGTTCCAGGAAAACATCTATTTCTGCTTTATTGACTATGCCAAAGCCTTTGACTATGGATCACAATAAATTGGAAAATTCTTCCAGAGATGGGAATGTCCGACCACCTGACCTGCCTCTTGAGAAATCTGTATTCAGGTCAGGAAGCAACAGTTAGAACTGGACACGGAACAACAGACTGGTTCCAAATAGGAAAAGGAGTACGTCAAGACTGTATAGTGCCACCCTACTTATGTAACTTATACGCAGAGTACATCATGAGAAATGCTGGACTGGAAGAAGCACAAGCTGGAATCAAGATTGCTGGGAGAAGTATCAATAAGCGCAGATATGCAGATGACACCACCCTTATGGTAGAAAGTGAAGAGGAACTAAAGAGCCTCTTGATGAAAGTGAAAGAGGGAAGTGAAAAAGTTGGCCTAAAGCTTAACATTCAGAAAACCAAGATCATGATTTTGGTCCAATCACTTCATGGCAAATAGATGGGGAAACAGTGGCTGACTTTATTTTGGGGGGGGCTCCAAAATCACTGCAGATGATGATTGCAGCCGTGAATTTAAAAGATGCTTACTCCTTGGAAAGAAAGTTATAACCAACCTCAATGGCATATTCAAAAGCAGAGACATTACTTTGTCAACAAAGACATTATTTTGTCAGTCTAGTCAAGGCTATGGTTTTTCCTGTGGTCATGTATGGATGTGAGAGTTGGACTGTGAAGAAAGCTGAGCACAGAAGAATTCATGTGTTTGAACTGTGGTGTTTGAGAAGACTCTTGAGAGTCCCTTGTACTGCAAGGAGATCTAACCAGTCCATCCTAAAGGAGACCAGTCCTGGGTGTTCATTGGAAGGAAGCTGAAACTCCAATACTTTGGCCACCTGATGTGAAGAGTTGACTCGTTGGAAAAGACCCTGATTCTGGGAGGGATTAGGGGCAGGAGAAGAAGGGGACAACAGAGGATGAGATGGTTGGATGGCATCACTGACTCAAACGACATGGGTTTGGGTGGACTCCAGGAGTTGGTGATGGACAGAGAGGCCTGGTGTGCTGCAGTTCATGGGGTTGCAAAGAGTCGGACACGACTGAGTGACTGAACTGAACTGAACTGAACTACAAACAAAGCTAGTGGAGGTGATGGAATTCCAGCTGAGCTATTTCAGATCTTAAAACATGATGCTGTTAAAGTGCTACACTCAATATGCCAGCAAATTTGGAAAACTCACCAATGGCCTCAGGACTGAAAAAGTTCAGTTTTCATTCCATTCCGAAAGAAAGGCAGTGCCAAAGAATGTTCAAACTACCATATAATTGTGGTCATTTCACATGCTAGCAAGGTACTGCTCAAATCCTTCAAGCTGGGCTAAGAAGTACATGAACCAAGAGAGCAAATTGCCAACATCTATTGTTGCTAAGTTGCTTCAGTCGTGTCCGACTCTGTGCGACCCCATAGATGGCAGCCCACCAGGCTCCCCCGTCTCTGGGATTCTCCAGGCAAGAACACAGGAGTGGATTGCCAATTCCTTCTCCAATGCATGAAAGTGAAAAGTGAAAGTGAAGTCCCTCTATCGTGTTCAACTCTTCACGACCCCATGGACTGCAGCCCACCAGGATTCTCTGACCATAGGGATTTTCCAGGCAAGAGTACTGGAGTGGGTTGCCATTGCTTTCTCTGCAACATCTGATGGATTACAGGAAAAGCAAGGAAATTCCAGAAAAACATCTGCTTCATTGACTATACTAAAGCCTTTTATTGTGTGGATCACAACAAAGTGGGAAATTATTAAAAGAGCTAGGAATACCAGACCACCTTACCTGTCTCCTGAGAAACCTGTATGCAGGACAAGAAACAGCAATTAGAACCCAACATGGAACAATGTACTGATTAAAAATAGAAAAAGCAGTATGGACGTCAAAGCTGTATATTGTTACTCTGCTTATTTAACTTCTATGCAGAGTACATGATGTGAAATGCCAGGGTGGATGAATCACAAGTTGTATCAAAATTGCCAGGAGAAATACCAGCAGTCTCAGATATTCAGATGATATCACTCTAATGGCAGAAAGCAAAGAGGGACTAAAGAGCCTCTTAATGAGAGTGAAAGAGAATGAAAAAAGTGGCTTAAAACTCAACATTCAAAACCTAAGATCACAGCATATGGTCCCATTGCTTCATGGTATATAAATGGGGAAAAAGTGGAAACAGTGGCAGATTTTATTTTCTTGTGCTCCAAAATCATGGCAGATGGTGACTGCAGCCATGAAATTTAAAAATTCTTGCTCTTTGGAAGAAAAGCTATGACCAACCTAGACAGCATATTAAAAAGCAGAGACATTGCCAACAAAGTCAGTTAAGCCAAAACTATGGTTTTTCCAGTAGTCATATATGAATGTGACAGTTGGACCATAAAGAACGCTGAGCATTAAAGAATTGATGCTTTTGAATTGTGGTGCTGGAGAAGACTCTTGAGAGTCTTTTGGACTACAAGGAGATCAAGCCAGTCAATCCTAAAGGAAATCGATCCTGAATATTCATCGGAAGAACTGATGCTGAAGCTCCAATGCCTTGGCCATCTATGCAAAGAGCCAGCTTGTTGGGAAGGACACTGTTGCTGGGAAAGATTGAGGACCAGAGGAGAAGGGGGCAGAAGAGGATGAGATGGTTGGATGGCATCATTTGCTCAATGGACATGAGTCTATTCAAACCCCAGGAGATAGTGAAGGACAGGGAAATCTGGCATACTGCTGTTCGTGAGGTTGCAAAGAGTCAGACATAACTTGGTGACTGAACAACAGCAACAACTCAGTGACTGCTCAAATTGTCCAGGCTACAGGGATGGAAGCTATACCTAGACTCATAAATGTAGTCTTTTCTTCACTAAGGCCATTCTGGCTATATAGTCACTGCCGGGGTCCAGCCCTGGTGGATCCAGGGAATTCGAAGGTGGGGACGGCATCAGCGTCCTTGGAAAAATACATATTTAATCACAGATATATAGAGAGATTAGAAATGGATAGTGTAGTAGGAAAATTAGTGGAGAAAAAGAGGCTGAATAACTTGGTCTACGTGGAATAGCATCCATCTCCAGATGGGAATTCAGCCAGAAAAACGGGGAGCAGGAAAGAAACGACATGGGGGTATCAGCCTTTCTGGAAACTGATCTGATTTCTTTATTTTGGGGTTTGCTTATATACCTTTTGTTACACATAGGGATGAATACAGAGTCACGCGGGGGTCAGCAGTCCTGACCTTTATCAAAATCAGGTGCTTCACATAAAAAGGTCTTAGAGATTTTACATCCTCTTCTGGCCATGGGTGAGACCTGCTGACATTTTATGATCCCTTCTTTCTGATAACCAAAAAACTTATTTTTTCCAAGGGTGTTTTTTCTTAAACCAGGCACCACCCTCCAAATAAAGTTATATTCCTATAGGGTGGGTGTAGTGAGTTACAATCAAGAAAGGAATTTATTTAGCCCAAGGTTAACATGATTAATCTTAAAGGTTAATACTTACTTCTCCTATATACTTAAAGGTTAATGCTTATTTCTCCTAGTTATATTCATAATAAGGGCAGGGAATATGGAGATTTAGCGGCAAACATCAGCCCAACAAATGAAAATCCTTTCACCAATGCTCCCCTTAAGATCTATTTAGTCTTAAGATAGTGATAAAGTTACATTTTTACATAGCAAGGACACAGTGATTTATAACAAAGTACAGTGATCTATTACAAAAGAGAAAATTCATTAACTCAAAAAGTCTAGTATTGCTAACATCAAAAACTACTATATTTCCTTTTCTATATTCCAAATACATTGATTAATATATTCCCAGGTGCCTAAGGATATGGAGGCCTGGCAGCAATCATTGACTCAACAAGAAGAAAAAGCCCTATGCTAATTAAGACTCTCAAAATACTCCAAAACTCTCTGTGCTGTTTATGGTTAAGAGGTAGTAAACAATCATGTGGCAGCAGTATGGATAATCCTGTCACACAAGCTAGTCTGTCAGCAGAGAGGTTTGACCTAAGACACCCTTGTCACACCCAGGGCAGGGAATTAGCAGCAATTATTGGCACAACAAATGAAAAACCCTTCACCAATATAATTCCTAACCAACCCACTATACTAATTATTTCCAACTCCCCAAAAGAATTTGCCTCTAGTAAGTCTAAAACATCTCATGCCTCTCAGACTGGGAGGCTGTAAACAATCACATGTGGCTGGACGAACCTATACAGGTGGGCTAGATAACCTTCAGAGGAGTCCGTAAGCTGAAACACTCTTGTCACGCCCAGGAATTTTTATTGCCTTGGAGCTGCCCGTTTACTCCTCCTCCGAGAGAGTCAGAGGTGTGGGTGAGAGCATAAAACAGACTGGTTTTGGGGGTAGATGCTCGGGAACAGGGGGTTTCCTGAGGCTTGATCACGCCTTTGCGTATGCCAAGCCTCCTTCCTCATGACCTTTGCCATGGGCAGAGTTCCTCACACTGGCCCCCGGCAGTCGCAGCTGACTGTACAGCAAAAGTTATAGCTTTGCCCTCCATAATGGCATATGCTGGCTACCCAGTGGTGGGCTAATTATACTGGGCCCTTCCCATAATACAGGAGGAACCCTTCTGTCTTCAGAATGATAAACATTCTGAATATGTATTATATTTTATTTCTCTGCTCCATCACTCTGTCAGCAAAACCATTTATTTCATTATGCCTATCCATCATCATTTTATTCCATACAACACTACAACCAGGCGACCCATGTACAGCAAAGGAACTGTGGTCATGGGCTCAGAACAACAAAATACACTCATCATTACCTAGAAACAGCTGACTTTGACAGAATGGCAGTTAGACTTGCTGACATTCAGCTATAGCAACACCTAGGAGCCATCTAGTAATAAGCTAATAAACATGAATAATAATTTCCTATTTTTTGTTTATTTATTCTCAAAACAGTCCTCATCCATAACTGAGCTCTATATTTCTAATTATATGGTCGTTTCCATCTCAAAGTCAACAAGTCCAAAGCTCAGTTTCTTATGTTGCCATTATAAAAGGGGTTTCTTTTCAGTATTCTTCCTGGCCTCAGTTTATGACACTATCATTTACTTAGTCATCCAAGCCAGAAATGCAGATGTTGCCGTACATTTCTTACATTTCATAAACTCCTGTATGTAACCCATTATTCAGTTCAATTCAATTCAGTCACTCAGTCATGTCCGACTCTTTGCAACCCCATGAAGCCCAGCACGCCAGTCTTCCCTGTCCATCACCAACTCCCGGAGCTCACTCAGACTCATGTCCATAGAGTCAGTGATGCCATCCAGCCATCTCATCCTCTGTTGTCCCGTTCTCCTCCTGCCCCCAGTCCCTCCCAGCATCAGAGTCTTTCCCAATGAGTCAACTCTTAATTGTGCTTCCAATGTATCTCCCAATCTGACACTTCTCCCACTGCCAACTGCAGCATTTCATCGTCTTCAACTCTACTTTACCAGGCAAATCCTTCTAGTTGGTCTCTTTGTCGCTAATAGCTCCTCTATTTGTTTGTTGTTTAGTTGCTTCATTCGTGTCTCACTCTTTGCGACCCCATGGACTGTAGCCTGCTGGGCTCCTCTTTATATAAATCCTGAGGCAATATTTCTAAAACTGATTAAATCACTTCCTTACCTGAAACCTATCTGGGGCTTCGCATTACTTACATCCCACATGATACTCCTTATCCTTAGGTTGCTCTTTTCTGGCTCAGCAACCTGGCAACAAGATTTTTTTTTTTTTAATTTGACAATACTGTATTGGTTTTGCCATGCATTGACATGAATCCACCACGGGTGTACATGAGTTCCCAATCCTGAGCCTCCCTCCCACCTCTCTCCCTATATCATCTCTCTGGGTCATCCCAGTGCACCAGTCCCAAGCATCCTGTATCCTGCATCAAACCTAGACTGGCAATTCATTTCTTATATGATACTATATATGTTTCAATGCCATTCTCCCAAATCATCCCACCCTCTCCCTCTCCCACAGAGTCCAAGTCTGTTCTATACATCTGTGTCTCTTTTACTGTCTTGCATACAGGGTTATCATTACCATCTTTCTAAATTCCATATATATGTATTAGTATACTGTATTGGTGTTTTTCTTTCTGGCTTACTTCACTCTGTATAATCAGCTCCAGTTTCATCCACCTCATTAGAATGGATTCAAATGTATTCTTTTTAATGGCTGAGTAATACTCCATTGTGTATATGTACCACAGCTTTCTTATGCATTCGTCTGCTGATGGACATCTAGGTTGCTTCCATGTCCTGGCTATTCTAAACAGTGCTGCGATGAACATTGGGGTACACGTGTCTCTTTCAATTCTGGTTTCCTTGGTGTGTATGTCCAGCAGTGGGATTGCTGGGTCATAAGGCAGTTCTATTTCCAGTTTTTTAATGAATCTCCACCCTGTTCTCCATAGTGGCTGTACTAGTTTGCATTCCCACCAAGAGTGTAAGAGGGTTCCCTTTTCTCCACACCCTCTCCAGCATTTATTGCTTGTAGACTTTTGGATCGCAGCCATTCTGACTGGAGTGAAATGGTATCTCATTGTGGTCTTGATTTGCATTTCTCTGATAATGAGTGATGTTGAGCATCTTTTCATGTGTTTGTTAGCCATCCGTATGTCTTCTTTGGAGAAATGTCTACTTAGTTCTTTGGCCCATTTTTTGATTGGGTCGTTTATTTTTCTGGAATTGAGCTCCATAAGTTGCTTGTATATTTTTGAGATTAGTTGTTTGTCAGTTGCTTCATTTGCTATTATTTTCTCCCATTCCAAAGGCTATCTTTTCACCTTGCTTATAGTTTTCTTTGTTGTGCAGAATTTTTAATTTTAATTAGATCCCATTTGTTTATTTTTGCTTTTATTTCCAGTATTCTGGGAGGTGGATCATAGAGGATCCTGCTGTGATTTATGTCAGAAAGGGTTTTGCCTATGTTCTCCTCTAGAAGTTTTATAGTTTCTGGTCTTACATTTAGATCTTTAATCCATTTTGAGTTTATTTTTGTGTATGGTGTTAGAAAGTGTTCTAGTTTCATTCTTTTACAAGTGGTTGACCAGTTTTCCCAGCACCACTTGTAAAAAGAGATTGTCTTTAATCCATTGTATATTCTTGCTTCCTTTGTAGAAGATAAGGTGTCCGTAGGTATGTGGATTTATCTCTGGGCTTTCTATTTTGTTCCTTTGATCTATATTTCTGTCTTTGTACCAATACCATACTGTCTTGATGACTGTGGCTTTGTAGTAGAGCCTGAAGTCAGGCAGGTTGATTCCTCCAGTTCCATTCTTCTTTCTTAAAACTGCTTTGGCTATTCGAGGTTTTTTGTATTTACATACAAATTGTGAAATTATTTGTTCTAGCTCTGTGAAAAATACCATTGGTAGCTTGATAGGGATTGCATTGAATCTGTAGATTGCTTTGGGTAGTATACTCATTTTCACTATATTGATTCTTCCAATCCGTAAACATGGTGTATTTCTCCATCTATTAGTGTCCTCTTTGATTTCTTTCATCAGTGTTTTATAGTTTTCTATATATAGGTCTTTAGTTTCTTTAGGTAGAAATATTCCTAAGTATTTTATTCTTTTCATTGCAATGGTGAATGGAATTGTTTCCTTAATTTCTTTTTCTACTTTCTCATTATTAGTGTATAGGAATGCAAGGGATTTCTGTGTGTTGATTTTATATCCTGCAACTTTACTATATTCATTGATTAGCTCTAGTAATTTTCTGGTGGAGTCTTTTGGGTTTCCTATGTAGAGGATCATGTCATCTGCAAACAGTGAAAGTTTTACTTCTTTTCCAATCTGGATTCCTTTTATTTCTTTTTCTGCTCTGATTGCTGTGGCCAAAACTTCCAGAACTATGTTGAATATTTTTCTCCATTGAGGATAATGTTTGCTGTGGGTTTGTCATATATAGCTTATATTATGTTGAGATATGTTTCTTCTATTCCTGCTTTCTGGAGAGTTTTTATCATAAATGGATGTTGAATTTTGTCAAAGGCTATCAAAAGATCTTCATCTTTTGATATTTGGCTCAAATATCTCCTTCTGAAGTTTCACCTGACTTACCTAGACATAGTTCAGCATTTCCTTTTGAAGTGCCCCATAGATCTTTTTATACTCAGTTTTAATGATTTTGTGATTATTTGTCTATTTGTCTGCCATCTCCACTAGATTTTTAGCCCCTAAAGTACAGAAATTCTGCTCTATTAACTTAGTTCTTAGTTACTGGACCTCAGACCCACTAAATGCTTAATGAATATATGTTGCTTGCTCGCTGAGTGAATGAATGCATTAATCCTTATATCTGAGTGTTATTTCCTTTTTTTAGGGTTGCAAGGGATGAATAAGAAATTTTGCTTTGTGTGCTTTGGTCACTTATGGCATTTAAATACTTCCATTTGACTGTTGCTGATAATCAATAGTTGACAAAATCTTGATTTTTTTTTTTTTTTAGCTTCTGTCTTACTAAAAGAACTTTGATCTTCACACCAGGTCCTTTCCTGTGTACCTGCAAATCTTAGCTCTCCTCGACCTCATTTCCAGTTTCAACCTTGGTTGTTACTAGGTCTTTGCATTCAAATTTCTCTCTCTGTCATGATATTTAGACAAAGTTTAATTTAAAATTTTAAACATGAAATTTTTTAGTTTAAAAAGAATATGAGGCTATTTTAAGGGAATATATTGCAATATCACTTATAAAGTCAAATTATATATATATATATATTTTTTTTTTTTTTAAAAACACCACCCTATAAAACAAGTTGTTGCTGCTGCTGCTGCTGCTGCTAAGTCGCTTCAGTCATGTCCGACTCTGTGCGACCCCATAGATGGCAGCCCACCAGGCTCCCCCATCCCTGGGAATCTCCAGGGAAGAACACTGGAGTGGGGTGTCATTTCCTTCTCCAATTCATGAAAGTGTGGCAAAACCAATACAGTATTGTAAAGTAAAATAAAGTAAAAATAAAAATTTAAAAAAAAAGTGAAAGGGAAGTCACTCAGTCGTGTCTGACTCTTTGTAACCCCATGGACTGCAGCCTACCAGGCTCCTCCTTCCATGGGATTTTCCATGCAAGAGTACTGGAGTGGGGTGCCATTGCCTTCTCCAATAAAACAAGTTATGATTATTATAAAGAAGTCTTTATTTCTGGTCACTACTATATTTGAAATTCTGTTTGTACTGGCTAGCTTGTTTTTGTTTATGATTGTTATAGCCTACCTAATAGTGACTAACATTTAAAGAGTTCAAAACAGAATTATATTATTGGAATAAATTTCTTAATTCTCTGTAAAAGAAAGTATGAGAGCAAAAGTAGATATCTGAATTGTACAACATAGTGATTCAATATTTTTAAAGATTATATTCCACTTAATATTATTATAAAACACTGGCTATATTTTCCTGTGCTGTACAATATATCTACCCTTGTTGCTTATCTATTTTATACATGGTAGTATGAACTCCCTCCCCCTTCTAGCAGGTGGTAACCTGCTAGTTTGTTCTCTACATCTGTGGGTCTGTTTTTGTTTTATTACATATATTTAATTTGTTTTAGTTTTTAGATTAGCCATGTAACTTTATAAAAGTTACTCTTCCGGGGTTTATTGCATTGCCTGTGAAACAAATGGGATAGTTATTTGGTCTCTAAGATCCTTTAACTCTGTAATTCTATACTTAGCTTTTCTATGTATCACAACAGTACAACTTACTGAGAGGTGATTTTGAAATGAAGCTTCTCTAGTTAGTGTGGTTGATTAAACTGCTTTGTTTTTTCCCAGATGATCCCATCACATACAACTTGGCTTAAATGTATTTAAATTAAATAGGACAAAAACTTCATTTACTATGTAAATAGTTTGACAGCAATAATGTATATTAACTGCATCCACTTGCAGTCACCTAATTCAAAGGATTTACATCAGTCTTCCTTTCCTATATGTAGGTACTACGCAGGAAACCTGGAGGCTAAGTCAACAAATTATGAAACTCTAGGTTTAATTCAGACAGCAACGAAAGGCCTATTAAGAACTATTGAAGATGGTGGAATAGATTCTGTGATGGAATGGGAAGTGGATGAAGTGCTGAACTGGACAAACACACTCAACTTTGATGAGTAAATATGTTGCTATTCTTGGGGAGCAAGGGCATGGATCAGGCATCAGGGCAGTCAATATTTTTTTAATATTTCTCACTGCCAAGTTGGAACTTGGGGGCCACTAACATACTCTTTAAAACTCCTTGCATATTTATTATCTGTATAGAAAGAAAAGAAGAGGAAATGGGAGAGAAATATAAAAAGGGATGATCTAAAAGTAGAAAAAAGAAAAATAGATTTAGGTGTTCTTTATTATCAGACTTCATTCTTATGCCTTAGTTTAACTCTGTTTTACTCTTACTTTGGGATACAGAAACCAAGCTAAGAACATGAAATTAATAATATAAAGATTTCTTTATATTATTATATAATATATAATATAATATATATATTATATGAACAACATGGTTCAAACTTGAGCTGCCATATAATCCAGCATTTCTACTTCTCAGTATATACACAAGAGAAATGAAAACAAATGCCCATGAAAACTTTACATGAATGTTCATAACATTGCTATTCATAATAGCCAAGAATTAGAAACAATCTGTTCATGAACTGATGATTAAAATGTGACACCTGTGGTGGGTTCATGTCAATGTATGGCAAAACCAATACAGTATTGTAAAGTAAAATAAAGTAAAAATAAAAATTAAAATAAATAAAAATAAATAAATAAAATAAAATCAACTGAAAAAAAAAAGTGACATATCCAAATAATGAAATATTATTTGGCAATAAAAAGAAACGCTACAACTTTGATGAACCTGCTAAGTGAAAGAAGTCAGTCACAAAGGAACACATATTATATGGCTCCATTTGTATTGAAATGTTCCAAATAGGCAAATTTATGGAGATAGAAAGTAGATTAGTGGTTGCCTAGGGCTTACAAATAGCTGTGAAAAGAAGAGAAGCAAAAAGCAGAGGTTAAAAGGAAAGATATAAGCATCTGAATGCAGAGTTCCAAAGAATAGCAAGAAGAGATAAGAAAGCCTTCCTCAGTGATCAATGCAGAGAAATAGAGGAAAACAGAATGAGGAAGACTAGAGATCTCTTCAAGAAAATTAGAGATACCAAGGGAACATTTCATGCAAAGATGGGCTCGATAAAGGACAGAAATGGTCTGGACCTAACAGAAGCAGAAGATATTAAGAAGAGGTGGCAAGGATACACAAAACTGTACAAAAAGAGATCTTCATGACCCAGATAATCATGATGGTGTGATCACTCACCTAGAGGCAGACATCCTGGAATGTGAAGTCAAGTGGGTCTTAGGAAGCATCACTACGAACAAGCTAGTGGAGGTGATGAAATTCCAGTGGAGCTATTTCAAATCCTGAAAGATGATGCTGTGAAAGTGCTGCACTCAATATGCCAGCAAATCTGGAAAACTCAGCATTGGCCACAGGACTGGAAAAGGTCAGTTTTCATTCCAATCCCAAAGAAAGGCAATGCCAAAGAATGCTCAAACTACCACACAATTGCACTCATCTCACACGCTAGTAAAGTAATGCTCAAAATTCTCCAAGCCAGGCTTCAGCAATACGTGACCAGTGAACTTCCAGATGTTCAAGCTGGTTTTAGAAAAGGCAGAGGAACCAGAGATCAAATTGCCAACATCTGCTGGATCATCAAAAAAGCAAGAGAGTTCCAGAAAAACATCTATTTCTGCTTCATTTACTATGCCAAAGCCTTTGACTGTGTGGATCACAATAAACTGTGGAAAATTCTTCCAAAGATGGCAATACCAGACCACCTGACCTGCCTCTTGAGAAACCTATATGCAGGTCAGGAAGCAACAGTTAGAACTGGACATGGAACAACAGACTGGTTCCAGATAGGAAAAGGAGTACATCAAGGCTGTATATTGTCACCCTGCTTATTTAACTTCTATGCAGAGTACATCATGGGAAATGCTGGGCTGGAAGAAGCACAAGCTGGAATCAAGATTTCTGGGAGAAGTATCAATAAGCTGAGATATGCAGATGACAACACCCTTATGGCAGAAAGTGAAGAGGAGCTAAAAAGCCTCTTGATGAAAGTGAAAGAGGAGAGTGAAAAAGTTGACTTAAAGCTCAACATTCAGAAAATGAAGATCATGGCACCTGGTCCCATCACTTCATGGGAAATACATAGGGAAACAGTGGAAACAGTGTCAGACTTTATTTTGGAGGGGCTCCAAAATCACTGCAGATGGTGACTGCAGCCATGAAATTAATAGATGCTTACTCCTTGTAAGGAAAGTTATGACCAACCTACATAGCATATTGAAAAGCAGAGACATTACTTTGCCAACCAAGGTCAGTCTAGTCAAGGCTATGGTTTTTCCAGTGGTCATGTATGGATGTGAGAGTTGGACTGTAAAGAAAGCTGAGTGCCAAAGAATTGATGCTTTTGAACTGTGGTGTTGAAGAAGGCTTTGAGAGTCCCATAGACTGCAGGGAGATCCAACAAGTCCATTCTAATGGAGATCAGCCCTGGGCATTCTTTGGAAGGAATGATGCTAAAGGTGAAACTCCAGTACTTTGGACATCTCATGTGAAGAGTTGACTCATTGGAAAAGACTCTGATGCTGGGAGGGATTGTGGGCAGGAGGAGAAGGGGACGACAGAGGATGAGAGAGCTGGATGGCATCACTGACTCGATGAATGTGAGTCTGAGTGAACTCCAGGAATAGGTGATGGACAGGGAGGCCTGGCGTGCTGCGATTTATGGGGTCGCAAAGAGTTGGACACGACTGAGCGACTAAAGTGAACTGAACTGAGGGCTTAGAGATACACTAAAAGCCATTGAATCATACACTTTAAATGGGCACATTTTATGGTATGTGAATTATATCTCATAAAGCTTTAAAAATATTCAATATTTACTCAGCTACAATAATGATGTGAATACTGCATGGCTGAAGAATCAGAAAAAATAAAGATAGTGTAAGTAAAGAAATGTAAGATAAAGGAAGAAATTTGGAAGAGGGAGATATAAGCATGAAATAGGAAAAATTAGGTTGACTGCCATTGAACAGGGAATTCCCAGGTGGCTCAGTGGTAAAGAATCCACCTGCCAATGCAGAAGATGCAGGAAACACCAGTTCTATCCCTGGGTCTGGAGGGAGGAGGAAATGGATACCCAATCCAGTATTCTTGCCTGGATAATCAATCCCATGGACAAAGAAGCCTGCAATCCATGGGGTTGCAAAGATTGAGCAACTGAGCATGCACTCACACTATTGAACAATAAACCAGAGAAAAAGAGGTCAGAGGAAGCAGAAAAGAAAACAGTGAGAAAAGCAAAGAGGAAAGAAGAAAAACGGGGAAGAATGACTAAAATAAGAATAATATATGAGAAGGAAATGGCAACCCACTAAAATATTCTTGCCCTAGACTACAGACCATGGAGTCTCAAAGAGTCGGACACAACTGAGCAACTAACACACATGTAAACACAGAAAAAATGATAATTATGGGAAAGATACTTTGAAAAATAAAAAGAAAATATGAGAAGGAATAAAGAGCTAATTATCCATAACAGATGTGCTAAAGTACTTTTTAATAAATAGTACAAAGGTTTTGTGAGTCAATAACCCCATTATCTCATCCAGACATAATACTGAGATTACTTACAGACAGCACATTTGTGGTTTCTGGAGCACTGAATAAATACAAGTGGTAATAATGATGCAAGAAATGACATCCAAAGAATGAGATGTGATGCTGTACTTTTTGCTTTCCTAAGAAGATAGAGAGAGAAGTAGGAGAGGTCCATTTTGATTGAGTTTATAAGGGCATGATAGAGAATTCTCTCAGGTAAACTTTTGAAATCCTGTTCTGCTTTTCCCTTATACAGTTGATGAATTCAGCAAAGAGCCAGCAAGCTTCAGTGAAATATTACAAATAATCCATACCCACTATCCTATACTGAAAAGAATGGATACATGTATTTGTATGGCTGAGTCCCTACATTGTTCACCTGAAACTACCACTACCACAACATTGTTAATCAGCTATATCCCAATATAAAATAAAAAGTTTAAAGTTTGAAAAAAAAAAAGAATAAAACAATTGAGTTCGAAGGAAAGAAATAGACATCTCAGGCTATACAAGACTTTCCCCACTATCATCCTTTAACACCCTTCACTGGTAGGTGAAGAAGTTTCCTAATGGTTTCCCATTGTGGAGAAAAGAACAAAAACAGACCAAACAAGGAAGATGTGATGTGGTTTTCTGATATCATGTACTATATATGGAGTAACATAATTACATCTAGTTTTGATATGGTGACACTACTCAAATTTTCCATTAAAAAAAAATCTAGATTACTCATGCTTCCAAATTATATACTTCTATCAGTTCATTCTATGACTTGAGCATAATTTGGGACCAACTTGGAACTGTTAGAAAGCAAGTTTTTCTAATGAGCTCTGGACAACAGAAATTTCAAATGGAATCCAGCATGACTATTTGGGAATATTTCAGTAGTATTACAGACCACAGGGGCTTCCCTGGTGGCTCAGATGGTAAAGAAACTGCCTGCAATGCAGGAGACCTGGGTTCAATCCCTGGGTCGAGAAGACCCCTGGAGGAGGAAGTGGCTACCCACTCCAGTATTCTTGCCTGGAGAATTCCCTGGACAAAGGAGCCTGTTTGCAGTCCATGGGGTTGCAAAGAGTTGGACATGACAATGTTTACTACTTTCAGTAATCAGTAAGACCACAACTTACTGATTATCTCAAGTAAAATAAAAATTTGCAAAGACTTTCCTGTAGCCAAGAGCAGACATTAGGTATAAATAAATACCTTCTTCCTAGCATATTCATGGTCTCCACAGTCCACTTTGCTCTTAGATCTTTGTAGTTCTCTAGATATTTGTAACTGGCTTGATAATACCTTATTTGAAGAGAATTTCAAAGACATATTGTCTCTGAATTAGTAGCCACTAATTCCTTGGAGATGGTGACTGCAGCCGTGAAATTAAAAGATGCTTACTCCTTGGAAGGAAAGTTATGACCAACCTAGATAGCATATTGAAAAGCAGAGACATTACTTTGCCAACAAAGGTCCATCTAGTCAAGGCTATAGTTTTTCCAGTGATCATGTATGGATGTGAGAGTTGGACTATTAAGAAAGCTGAGCGCCAAAGAATTGATGCTTTTGAACTGTGGTGTTGGAGAAGACTCTTGAGAGTCCCTTGGACTGCAAGGAGATCCAACAAGTCCATTCTGAAGGAGATCAGCCCTGGGTGTTCTTTGGAAGGAATTATGCTAAAGCTGAAACTCCAGTACTTTGGCCACCTCATGTGAAGAGTTGACTCATTGGAAAAGACTTTGATGCTGGGAGGGATTGGGGGCAGGAGGAGAAGGGGACGACAGAGGATGAGATGGCTGGATGGCATCACTAACTCGATGGACATGAGTCTGAGTGAACTCCAGGAGTTGGTGATGGACAGGGAGGCCTGGTGTGCTGTGATTCATGGTTTGCAAAGAGTTGGACATGACTGAGTGACTGAACTGAGCTAAACTGAATTCCTTGGAGAGAATCTTTCAAAATCTATAGACAGTTTTTGATAGTTGGACCATTAGAATGACATAAATGTGTTGAACACTGATTCTGAGCGACACAAACCAGTTTCTTCCCAAAGGCTTTTATGCTAGCCCCTTGTTAACAGCAGATGGATCTCTCCTGGAAAGAAAATGTGTACATATCCAGACGAACAGGGCAAGAAGAACTATCGAGTGAAATACTATATAATTTGAAGAACGGAAAGGCCAACTTCACTCTTGGGCTCAAGGACACTGATGAGTACCCTCATAAATTCTGTATAATCCAGAGGCACATTGCTGCTGGCACTTAGAATAAAAAGCAATGCCTGCTCTGCCGTTATTGAGTCACCTACAGTATCACACAGTGGCCACTTGCTTCTGATGGCATTCATCCCGCTGGATTTTCAGGGGCATATTTTCTATTGAGACAGATGTTTCTCTTCTAGAATCTTCATAGTTTTCAAACTGCAAGTGAAGTTTAACATAACACATTAAGTCATCAGCATCTAGGCTATCTTAATTTTCTGATGTTCTATTTGGCTAGAGCTCTCAATGGGTAATATCTATGTCTGACCCTGCCCCTTTGACTTCTAAGACAAGTGGTTATATTACCTCTCTGGCTAGGGACTTTCCCCAGGCCATTAAGATGTTAAATTCTGTGATAGATTCCACATACACTTTACTTTGCTAATATCTTTTAAAAATTCCAAAAATTTATTAGAGAGATCAACTTTATGATATAAACAGCATGAAAATGATACAATCAAGCTGTTGCTTCTATTTGTAAAGATTTTATTTCTATTGGTTACTACTGTCATGTTCATTATGAGAAGTTCTTTTTAAACAATTGAATAAATTCCTATCTTGATCTCAGATAAAGCAGGGTCAGTAATCACCCTTAAATATATCATATGTTTGTGCCCCACACTGCCAGGGTTTAGCATACAGTTAATCAAAGGTCCTTTATCTTAGCTCCTTGAGGTGAAATAAAGATCTTTCAGTATACAAATCTAAGGAAGTATGGTGATGGATACCCCCTTTTCATAGTGCTCCTGAGCAGCCACTGAAAGCACAAGTTCAGTTCAGTTCAGTTCAGTCACTCAGTCGTGTCTGACTCTTTGCAACCCCATGAATCACAGCACGCCAGGCCTCCCTGTCCATCACCAACTCCTGGAGTTCACTCAAACGCACATCCCCATCTTCTCCTCTGTCGTCCCCTTCTCCTCCTGCCCACAATCCCTCCCAGCATCAAAGTCTTTTCCAATGAGTCAACTCTTTGCATGAGATGTCCAAAGTACTGGAGTTTCACCTTTAGCATCATTCCTTCCAAAGAATGCCCAGGGCTGATCTCCATTAGAATGGACTTGTTGGATCTCCTTGCAGTCCAAGGGACTCTCAAGAGTCTTCTCCAACACCACAGTTCAAAAGCATCAATTCTTTGGCACTCAGCTTTCTTCACAGTCCAACTTTCACATCCATACATGACCACTGGAAAAATCATAGCCTTGACTAGACAGACCTTGGTTGGCAAAGTAATGTCTCTGCTTTTCAATATGCTATCTAGGTTGGTCATAACTTTCCTTCCAAGGAGTAAGCATCTTTTAATTTCATGGCGCAGTCACCATCTGCAGTGATTTTGGAGCCCCCCCAAAATAAAGTCTGACACTGTTTCCACTGTTTCCCTATGTATTTCCCATGAAGTGATGGGACCAGGTGCCATGATCTTCATTTTCTGAATGTTGAGCTTTAAGCCAACTTTTTCACTCTCCTCTTTCACTTTCATCAAGAGGCTTTTTAGCTCCTCTTCACTTTCTGCCATAAGGGTGTTGTCATCTGCATATCTGTGCTTATTGATACTTCTCCCTGCAATCTTGATTCCAGCTTGTGCTTCTTCCAGCCCAGCATTTCTCATGATGTACTCTGCATAGAAGTTAAATAAGCAGGGTGACAATATACAGCCTTGATGTACACCTTTTCCTATCTGGAACCAGTCTGTTGTTCCATGTCCAGTTCTAACTGTTGCTTCCTGACCTGCATATAGGTTTCTCAAGAGGCGGGTCAGATGGTCTGGTATTCCCATCTCTTTCAGAATTTTCCACAGTTTATTGTGATCCACACAGTCAAAGGCTTTGGCATAGTCAATGAAGCAAAAATAGATGTTTTTCTGGAACTCTCTTGCTTTTTTGATGATCCAGCAGATGTTGGCAATTTTGTCTCTGGTTCCTTTGCCTTTTCTAAAACCAGCTTGAACATCTGGAAGTTCACGGGTCACATATTGCTGAAGCCTGGCTTGCAGAATTTTGAGCATTACTTTACTAGCGTATGAGATGAGTGCAATTGTGCAGTAGTTTGAGCATTCTTTGGCATTGCCTTTCTTTGGGATTGGAATGAAAACTGACCTTTTCCAGTCCTGTGGCCTGCTGAGTTTTCCAGATTTGCTGGCATATTGAGTGCAGCACTTTCACAGCATCATCTTTCAGAATTTGAAATAGCTCCACTGGAATTTCATCACCTCCGCTAGCTTTGTTCAGTGATGCTTTCTAAGGCACACTTGACGTCACATCCAGGATGTCTGGCTCTAGGTGAGTGATCACACCATTGTGATTATCTGGGTCATGAAGATCTTTTTTGTACAGCTCTTCTGTGTATTCTTGCCACCTCTTCTTAATATCTTCTGCTTCTGTTAGGTCCAGACCATTTCTGTCCTTTATCGAGCCCATCTTTGCATGAAATGTTCCCTTGGTATCTCTAATTTTCTTGAAGAGATCTCTAGTCTTCCCCATTCTGTTGTTTTCCTCTATTTCTTTGCATTGATCACTGAGGAAGTCTTTCTTATTTCTTGTTGCTAGTCTTTGGAACTCTGCATTCAGATGCTTATATCTTTCCTTTTCTCCTTTGCTTTTCACTTCTCTTCTTTTCACAGCTATTTGTAAGGCCTCCCCAGACAGCCATTTTGCTTTTTTGCATTTCTTTTCCATGGGGATGGTCTTAATCCCTGTCTCCTGTACAATGTCACGAACCTCAGTCCATAGTTCATCAGGCCTTCTATTTATCATATCTAGTCCCTTAAATCTATTTCTCACTTCCACTGTATAATCATAAGGGATTTGATTTAGGTCATACCTGAATGGTCTAGTGGTTTTCCCTTCTTTCTTCAATTTAAGTCTGAATTTAGCAATAAGGAGTTCATGATCTGAGCCACAGTCAGCACAAATTCTGCCTAAATTTAAGGTTAAGCCAAACTGAACCATCAACTTAGAGATCCTGTTGTTGCTGTTCAGTCGCTAAGTCGTGTCTGACTCTGCAACCCCACGGACTGCAGCATACCAGGCTTTCCTGTCCTTCACCATCTCCCAGAGTCTGCTCAGACTCTTTCCCGTTGATTTTGTGATGCCATCCATCCATCTCATCCTCTGTCACCCTCTTCTCCTTCTGCCCTCAGTCTTTCCCAGCATCAGAGTCTTTTCCAATGAGTTGGCTGTTTGCTTCAGGAGACCAGAGTATTAGAGTTTCAGGTTCAGGGTCAGTCCTTCCAATGAGTATTCAGGATTGATTTCCTTTAGGATTGACTGACTTGATCTCCTTGCAGTCCAAATGACTCTCAAGAGTCTTCTCCACAGTTTGAAGGCATCAATTCTTTGGCGCTCAGCATTCTTTATGGTCCAACTCTCACATTGGTATATGACTATTGGAAAAAACCATAGCTTTGACAATACAGACTTTTATTAGCAAAGTGATGCCTCTGCTTTTTAATATGCTGTTATAGGTTTGTCATGGCTTTTCTTCCAAAAAGCAAGCATCTTTTAATTTCATGGCTGCAGTCACCATCTGCAGTGATTTTGGAGCCCAAGAAAATAAAGTCTGTCACTGTTTCCACTTTTCCCCATCTATTTGCTATGAAGGATGCCATGATTTTAGTTTTTGAATCTTAAGTTTTAAGGCAACTTATTCACTCTCCTCTTTCACCCTCATAAAGATGCTCTTCAGTTCCTCTTCACTTTCTGCCATTAGGTGGTATCATCTACATATCTGAGGTTTTTTATATTTCTCCTGGCAATCTTGATTCCAGCTGGTGAGTCATCCAGCCTGGCATTTTGCATGATGTACACTGCATAAGCAGAGTGACAATATACAGCCTTGATATATGTACTCCTTTCCCAATTTTAAACTAGTCTGTTGTTCTGTCAGGTTCTAACTATTGCTTCTTGACCTGCATAGAGGTTTCTTAGGAGACAAGTAAAGCGGTCTAGTATTCTCATCTCTTTAAGAATTTCCCACAGTTTGCTGTGATCCACACAGTCAAAGGCTTTAGCGTAGTCGATGAAGCAGTTGTTTTTCTGGAATTTCCTTGCTTTTTCTATAATCCAATGAATGTTTGCAATTTGATCTCTGGTTCCTCTGCTTTTTCTAAATCCAGTTTGTATATCTGGAAGTTCTCAGTTCACATACTGCTGAAGATCCTGGAAGGGGTTTATACCACCTGCTATTATCTTGCATCTTTTCATTTAAGTGACCCAGAGTATTCCACTTGCCACCATAGAATTCTTGGAGTAAAGAGAGGCAGTAGTAACAAAAAGAGGATGACATTAGACACACTGCATGTGTGCTGAGTCACTTTAGTCATACCTGACTCTTGTGACCCCGTGGACTGTAGCCCACAAGGCTCCTCTGTCCCTGGGATACTCCAGGCAAGAATGCTGGAGTGGGTTGCCATGCCCTCCTCCAGGGGATCTTCCCAACCTAGAGATCGAACCCGAGTCTCTTTCATCTCCTCCATTGGCAGGTGGGTTCTTTACCACTAGTACCACCTGGAAGCCCTTAGACACAGTACTTAATTACAATTAAACACTGTTGCATAACTTATACCTTCACATAACAAAAAATTCAGGAATACAAAGTTAACAAGAGTGAAAGTAATTCAAGTGAAAATCAGCCTTTTCTGAATTACATGACAATTTTAATCCTCCTCCTCCTTTCTCAATCAACTTCTTTTTAGCACCTGCTGTAATCAACTTCTTACGTGATTTCTTGGGTACAGTCGTAAGAAAGGATGTTTGGGAAAGGGGGATACAGAGTCTAATATGAGATGGAATAAGTCACAGGAAACCTGGCCCTTGCAGCTTTCCCCTCAGCTCACCATACTTGTCCTTCCCTGTCCACCTCTTCTCAGTCTACTCTGGTCTCCATATGTCAGTCTCTGTTTAAGGAACTCAGGTGGCAGCTGCACATACCCTGCTTGAATATGATCTTGGGTTTACTGGACACAGCAAAGACAGCACCATTGCTCTAAGAAGACCATAAACCAAATGATTTAAATTTACATGTCAGAGACAGTAGGTCTGGCAATCCAGAACCAAGGATAAAGTTTTGTTGTTGAAGTTTTCCCATGACTTAAAAAATTTTCCCTTCATATTTTTAATTTAGAAGTTAACTAACATCTTAGCTGTCACTCAACTGAGGACATGATTGAGCAGGAATGGAATAGTATAAAATGAGGAGATGTGTGCTTGAGGGAGGCCAAAGGGCACCAATATGGTAGATGGTGGGCACCATTTTCATACCTCTTACAACTCCTTGTCCTAGGGGTTGCCTCAGGTGCATGAGAGCTACTTTGAGGTGGGAAGTCAAGAAACTAAGCATTTGGACTAGTGAATTTTTCATCATTAATCTATGATTTCATAGAGAAAGTAGAATTTTAGAAGTAGTTCAAGTATGTACTAATGAATCACTTTATTATTTACTGATAAGTTGACTTAATTTAATGAATGCCTATATAATGTGCTTAGGTACATTGCCAACTGGAAGGAAATTGCTACAAGCAACTCTTCAGCTAACTTCAAAAGTAGGTGATTTTTTAGCAATAATGGGAAATTGTATGTGTGCGTGTGCTTTGTTGGTCTGTCAAGTAGAAATCTTTGTGACCACATGCCTATCAGGCTCCTCTGTCCATGCGATTTCTCAGGCAAGACTACTGGAGTGGGTTGGCATTTTCTTCTCCAGTGGGAAATTCTTATAAATCAAAACAATACATTCCACACATGTACACATTTCGAGGTACCTAACAAACATTTCTGCATTCCACACACTATACAGATAAATAAATTTACCAAGTCGTTTTTGCCTTTATATATATACTTGTTATTTGGAAATAAAGGAAATTTTATATTTTATTTAGAGTTGGATAAAATGTTTCTTTTTAACTAAAAAAAAAGAATCCATATCATGTTCCATATCTCATGTTTCAGTAATAATTTTTAATGAGCAAACTTGACATGGCAAAATGAATGCTATTCCAGAAGTATCAATAATTCTAACATAGCCAAAGCCTAGTTATAACTTTTATATAATTTGAGTGCATGAGTTCTGTCCCTCTGTCACCTGTAATTGGCAGTAAAACAAAGAGGCTTTAATTGTGGAATGTTGATTCATAACTTCCTGGTTTTGATTTTTTGCTCTATTGTTTACTGGCTGTATAATCTCGGGCAAGTTACTAGCTTAGTTTCCTCATCTATAAAATGAAAATAACAGTAGCACTTAACTCATGGATTACTGTGAGGTCATGAGATAACACATGTAAAGAGCTTATTATAGTGCCTGGTGCATAGTAGGCACTCTGTGGTGGTGGTGGTGTAGTTGCTAGGTCGTGTCCAGCTCTTGTGACCCCATGGACTGTAGCCTGCCAGGTTCCTCTGTCCATGGGATTTCCCAGGCAAGAATACTGGAGTGGGTTGCCATTGCCTTCTCCAGGGGATCTTCCTGACCCAGGGATCTATCCCAAGTCTCTTGCATTGCAGGAGGATTCTTTACCACTTAGCCACTAGGGAAGCCCTTAACCTATCTACTTATTTCCAACTCACTGGCCCCACCACAGTCCAAGTCATCATTTTCTGGGGGCTTCTGTGACATCTCCAAACTTATTCTCCTCCAGTCCATTCCCCATGCAACAGCTAGTGATCTACACGTTTAAACCAGCGTAATTAAAACATTTAACGAACTTTTCTTTAGCAACTACCATGTTGAAGTACTGTCTTAAAGTACTTTATAAAACTGATTCATTTGATCTTCAGAACAACCCAATGAGACAGGTTCTATTATCCACATTTTAAAGAGATGCCAAGTTACTTGCTCAAGGTCACACAGTCCCTGTGAGGGCCAGGATTTGAACTGAGACTGGGCAGCTCTAGAAACCATACTCTCTAGACACCATACTCTTTTTAAAAAAAAAATTTTTTTTTATTATTTTAATTTTTTTAAGGAAAATCATTCTTTTTTAAAAAATTAAAAAAAAATTTTTTTTTTCTCTCTTTTTCACAAACCCTTGTGTCGAGGGCTGACTTCCAATAGATCGCAGCAAGGGAGCTGCTCTGCTACGTAGGAAACCCTGACCTAGAAGCAGGTTGTCTACCAATGGTTTAGCACCAGGTTCCCCACAACGTGCGGTGCATGACGGGCGAGGGGGCTGCCGCCTTTCCGGCCGCGCCCCTTGTCCCGGGAAGAAGGGCTTTCCACACCGGACCAGGTCCTGACGCGTGGCACGGCCCGCCGCAGGGACAGCGGGGGACTGGCTATCCGAGGCCAACCGAGGCTCCCGCGGCACTGCCATGTCATTCTGGCTGGGCGGGATTCTGACTTAGAGGCGTTCAGTCATAATCCTACAGATGGTAGCTTCGCCCCATTGGCTCCTCAGCCAAGCACATACACCAAATGTCTGAACCTGCCGACACCATACTCTTAATGATGACTACATCTGCTGCCATTTAGTTTTCCAGTGCACTTGCAATAAAACCCTAACTTTATCATGGCACTCCGGCTCTGGTTTAGCTTTTCATCCTTATCATGTCCCACTCTCTCCTCCTTGTTCACAATAACTCAGCATCGCTGCAGTCTTGCCTGGTCCTCAAGCACACTTTGTGGCTTCCACTTCAGGGGTTTCATGCAGTTGATGGCCTTCTGTAGAACAGGTGTAGGCAACTAGCTTTACTTGAAGGCAAGTCATCTGTTTTGTTTGCTACTGAATTCCCAGTGTGCAGAACACAGTAGAGTCTCAATGGCAAATAAAAGAATGTAAAGGAATGACAAGTACCAAATGGAAGCAGAAAATATTATTTACTGGGCTCAAAGATTGTTGTGGGGAAAAAAGAAAAGATATAACACTAATTGGAAGGAGCATAATAGCATGTGAAAGCTGTTTTAAGTAATGGATATCTGCATCATAACAGAAGGCAGCTAATACATTGCAGACGCTGGCAGTAAAAAGGGGAGAGAACATGTGGCACTTCTGCAAGAAGCAAGAGGAAATCAAAATTCAAAATTTGAAAACTTTAGCTCTAGAGACAGAAAAGGTTTTTCTTTTTTAAAATCATCTATACTCCAATTTTTTATATTTTTATTTTTCCTTTTAAAAGCACTAATTTTATTTTATTTTTAAAATTTACTTATTTTAATTGGAGGCTAACTACTTTACAATATTGTATTGGTTTTGCCATACATCAACATGAATCCACCACGGATGTACATGTGTTCCCCATCCTGAACCCCCCTCCCACCTCCCTCCCCATCCCATCCCTTTGGGTCATCCCAGTGCACCAGCCCCAAGCATCCTGTATCATGCATTGAACCTAGACTGGCAATTCATTTCATATATGATATTATACATGTTTCAATGCCATTCTCCCAAATCATCCCACCCTCTCCCTCTCCCACAGAGTCCAAAAGAGTGTTCAGAGGATACATCTGTGTCTCTTTTGCTGTCTTGCATACAGGGTGATTGTTACCATCTTTCTAAATTCCATATATATGTGTTAGTATACTGTATTGGTGTTTTTCTTTCTGGCTTACTTCACTCTGTATAATAGGCTCCAGTTTCATCCACCTCATTTGAACTGATTCAAATGTATTCTTTTTAATGGCTGAGTAATACTCAGTTGTGTATATGTACCACAGCTTTCTTATCCATGCGTCTGCTGATGGACATCTAGGTTGCTTCCATGTCTTGGCTATTCTAAACAATGCTGTGATGAACACTGGGGTACACGTGTCTCTTTCAATTCAGGTTTCCTCGGTGTGTATGCCCAGTAGTGGGACTGCTTGGTCATAAGGCAGTTCTATTTCCAGTGTTTTAAGGAATCTCCACACTGTTCTCCATAGTGGCTGTACTAGTTTGCATTCCCACCAACAGTATAAGAGGGTTGGTTCCCTTTTCTCCACACCCTCTCCAGCATTTATTGCGTGTAGACTTTTGGATCGCAGCCTTTCTGACTGGCGTGAAATGGTACCTCACTGTGGTTTTGAATTGCATTTCTCTGATAATGAGTGATGTTGAGCATCTCAGAAAAGGTTTTTCTTTGTGAATAAAGAATTATTAGCTAATGGTTGATTGTGGAGTACTAACTAAATGCCTTACATTCACCATCACACTTAGTTCTCACAAAGATAAGCTGAGGCATGTGCTATTATTATTTCTATCTTATAGATGAGGACATTGAGACAGAGGTTAAGTAACTTGCTTCGAATTACAGAGCTAGCAAAAAAAAAAAAAATATAGAGCTTTTAGTAGTAGATCAAGCCTCAAACACAGATCCTACAGAAACTTTTAAAGATGGACAATGAAACATGGTCATGAAATGTAGAATGATCTCAGAAATATGGGACATTTATGGTTAAACAGGATACAAAGTTATCTGCTCTAAGAGTGGTGAGAAGGAATGTGAAATAGACCTTACCTGGCACACAGTAGCATATTGAATGAGCTATATCCTGTTACGTCTGGCATCTTTCTAAATGTTTGTCATTCTTCTCTAGGTTTTAGGTTTGAGCAAGCACAAGAAAAAATATATGACTATGAAGATATATTGGAAGAGGAAAACAAAACACAAAAAGATCCTTCATTTGAAACTATTTATGAAAAGCCCCATTTTACTAGACTAAAGCCTGATTCCACTTATAGAATATAATTATATAAAAATATATAGTTATAAACTATAATTTTCTTTCTGAGCTATAACCCTTCAGCTCTGATTCCATCAGTTACAGTCAAGAGATAGTTTATTCTGGCTGGAATGAATTCTATATTCTTGACACAGAATCTAACCCAACTAAGTAAGGAATATTAAACAGAAATAGAACACCAGACTGAATACAGTAGTCATGGAAAATGTAGAAATTAATCCTGTTATTCTGAGAAATTGAGAAACTGTAGTCTAACAATTACACTTAAATAAAAATATTATATTTAGGTGCAAAAAAAACCCCTCAGTCAGACTGTTTTTCTTCTTTATTTAAAGCATTCATTATTTGTGCATTTCTATCAAGCAGAGCCCTTTCTTCATTAAAAAAGGAAAAAGGGCAGTGTAGCAAGTTCTCCTTTTATTAGAATGCAAAAGCCAGCTTCCCTGGTGGCTCAGATGGTAAAGAATCTGCCTGCAATGCAGGAGACCCAGGTTTGATGCCTGAGTCAGGAAGAAGTGACTAAGCATAGCCATTTCCTTCTCCTTCCCATGTTTTTCTCCAGATATATGCCCAGGAGTGGCATTGGTAGTTCTATATTTAGTTTTTTAAGGAATCTCCACACTGTTCTCCATAATACAGTTTACATTCCTATCAGTGTACGAGGGTTGCCTTTTCTCCACACCCTCTCCAACATTTATTATTTGTAAATTTTTGATAATGGTCATTCTGAGCAATGTGAAGTGATACCTCATTGCAGTTTTGATTTACATTTCTCTAATAATTAGTGATGTTGAGCATCTTTTCATGTGCCTATTGGCCATCTTTATGTCTTATTCGGAGAAATGTTTATGTAGGTCTTCTACCTATTTTTTGATTTTTTTATATTGAGTGGTATAAATTGTATATTTTGGAAATTAACTCTTTATCACTTGCATTTGTTTGCAAACATTTTCTCCCATTTTGTAGGCTGTCTTTTCACTTTGATTATGATTTCCTTTGCTGTGCAAAACTCCTAACTTTAACTAGGTCTCATTTTTGTGCTTGTTTCCATTACTCTAGGAGACAGATCCAAAAAAATATTGCCACAATTTATAGCAAAGAGTGTCTTCCTTGTTTTCCCCTAGGAGTTTTATATTATTCAGGCTTATATTTAGGTCTTTAATCTAGTTTATTTTTGCATGTGGTGTTAGAGACTGTTCTAATTTCACTCCTTTACATGTAGCTGTCTAGGATTTCCAGCAGCATTTATAGAAAAGACTGTCTGTTCACTATTGTATAGTCTTGTTTCCTTTGTCATAGATTCAGTTCAGTCGCTCAGTCGTGTCCGACTGTTTGCGACCCCATGAATCGCAGCACGCCAGGCCTCCCTGTTCATCACCATCTCCCGGAGTTCACTCAGACTCATGTCCATCGAGTCCATGATGCCATCCAGCCATCTCATCCTCGGTCGTCCCTTTCTCCTATTGCCCCCAATCCTTCCCAGCATCAGTCTTTTCCAATGAGTCAACTCTTCGCATGAGGTGGCCAAAGTACTGGAGTTTCAGCTTCAGCATCATTCCCTCCAAAGAAATCCCAGGGTTGATCTCCTTCAGAATGGACTGATTGGATCTCCTTGCAGTCAAAGGGACTCTCAAGAGTCTTCTCCAACACCACATAATTGACCATAAACACTTGGCTTTATTTCTGGGCTTTCTATCTTGTTCCATTGACCTACATGTCTGTTTTTGTGCCAGTACTATACTGTTTTGATTACTGTGGCTTTGTACCTTCATCCTATAGTATGAAATCAGGGAATGTGATTCCTCCAGCTCCATTCTCCCACTCCCGCCCCCCCCCGCCCCCCCGCCCCCCCCCCCCGCTCCCCTGCTCCCCTCCCGCTGCACCCCCACTCCCACCCCCGGCCTCCACCCAAGGCTATTTTGGCTATTCAGAGTCTTTTGTGCTTTCACATAAATTAAAAAAAAGTTTTGGCCTGGTTCTGTGAAAAACATCATTGGAAATTTGAAAGGGATTGCACTGAATCTGCATATTGCCTTAAATAGTATGGTCATTTTGTGTGTGTGTGCACATTGTCTAAGCTGGGTCTGACCCTTTGTAATCCCATGGACTGTAGCTTGCCAGGCTTCTCTATCCATGGAATTTTTCAGGCAGGAACACTGGAGTGGGTTGTAATTTACTCCTCCAGGGTCATTTTAGCAAATGTTTATCCTAGGGGATGTAGAGTGAATAGCCTTTCACTGTGATTTTAGTTTGCATTTTCTAAATGACTTATGATAGTGAAGATCTTTCCCTGGAGAAGGCAATGGCAACCTACTCCAGTATTGCCTAGAGAATTCCATGGACAGAGGAGCCTGGTGGGCTACAGTCCATAGGGTCACAAAGAGTCGGATACGACCTTGCCTGTGTGTACTGAACTGTAACTTCCTCCAGTTTTAAAGGAAAACTGGAGAAGGAAATGGCAACCCACTCGTGTTCTTGCCTGGAGAATCCCAGGGACGGGGGAGCCTGGTGGGCTGCCATCTGTGGGGTCACACAGAGTCGGACAAGACTGAAGCAACTTAGTAGTAGTAGTGAAGATCTTTAAAATGCTTATCCACAATTTGGTATCTTCTTTGGTGAAATGTCTCTCCAAAAATCTTTGGCTAATTCTAAATTGTTTATTTCATTATTGTGTTAAAAGACTTTAAAATATTTTCTAAAAACAAACCCTTTATCAGATACTATTTTTCCAATGTGAGTGGTGTTTTCATTTTCTTTTACGGTGTCTTTTGAGGATAAAAAGTATTTAACAGAGTTCCAGTTAACATTTTTTTCTTTTTTAATTCAATTTTTAGTTTATGCTGGGGTATTGTTAATTTACAGTGTTTATTTCAGATGTACATTTATACATACATTTATCCATAATTTTTTAATATATACATTTTATTTAAGTATAGCTGATTTACAATGTTTTAGGTGCACAGCAAAATAGTATTCATGTACACATATATTATATTTGAAATTATTTTCCATTATGTTATTATAAGATATTGACTATAGTTCCCTGTGTGATATAGTAAACCTTTGTTGCTTGTTGCATATCCATTTTTTAAAATTAGAAATCTAGCATGCTATTTATACTAAGTCAAATAAGTGGAATCAAAATGTCATACAGTTCTTAGGCAAAAATTCATAACATTTGTAATATATATATTACACATTTATATCAGTTCAGTTGTTGTTCAGTTCAGTTGTTCAGTCATGGCCAACTCTGTGTGACCCCATGGACTGCAGCACACCAGGCCTCCCTGTCCATCACCAACTCCCAGAGCTTACTCAAACTCATGTCCATTGTGTCAGGGATGCCACCCAACCCTCACATCCTCTGTCGTCCCTTTCTCCTCCCACCTTCAATCTTTCCCAGCATCACGGTCTTTTCCAATGAGTCAGTTCATCGCATCAGGTGGCCAAAGTATTGGAGTTTCAGCTTCAGCATCAGTCCCTCCAATGAACACCCAGGACTGATCTCCTTTAGGATGGACTGGTTGGATCTCCTTGCAGTCCAAGGGACTCTCAAGAGTCTATATATGCATACAAAAACTTTTCTATTATGCTTAATAAAGGTTTGAGAAAGAACATCAAAAAACAAAATGAAACAAACTAGATAAAAATAAAAGATCATCATATAGCTCAGTTGTTTTTAACCATGGCTGCTCACTAGAAATATATCTGGAGCTCTGGAGAAAAAAAGGCAATAGCTAGGCATTTGTATTTTAAAAAACTTTCAAGATAATTCTGATATGCATCTGGATTTTTAGAAGTGACCACAGGTTTTTCTATTTTGGTGTTATAAATTTTTGGTGATATAGAGTACTATTATTTTTCTCTTACCAATCATGATACAATGGTATCAAATGAGTAATAGTTACATAACCACAATAGTAAAACATGTTTATCAGTTTTCACAATCAATAGCCAGACAAAAAATAAAAGATAATTATAATTGCAAGCCATAATGGGAACATGATTAACCTAACAATAGACAATAATTACATATAATTTGAGGGTCAGGCAGACTAATGTGGTAATATATGGACGTGAATACATGCATAAGTTTTCATCTACCCAACCAGTCTGTCTTTTGGTTGGTACATGAATCCATTTACATTTTAAGGTAATTATCCATATACATGATACTATTGTCTTTTTAATTTTTAAAAATTGTTTTAGGTTTATTTTGTGTAGGTCTTTCCCTTCACTTGTGTTTCCTGCCTAGAGAAGTTCCTTTAGCATTTGTGGTAAAGCTGGTTTGGTGGTGGTGAATTCTCTTAACTTTTGCTTGCCTGCAAAGCTTTTGATTTCTCCGTCATATCTGAAGGACAGTCTTGCTGGATAGAGTATTCTTGGTTGTAGGTTCTTCCCTTTTGTCACTTTAAATATATCATGCCATTCCATTCTGGCTTTGTAGAGTTTCTATTGAGAAATTAGCTGATAGTCTGATGGGAGTTCCCTTGTATGTTGTCTTTATTCCCTTATTGCTTTTAATATTTTATCTCTGCCTTTAATGTTTGTCAGTTTGATTACTATGTGTCTCGGTGTGTTCTTCCTTGGGATTAGCCTTCCCGGGATTCTCTGTGCTTCCTGTACTTGGTTGACTATTTCCTTTGCCATGTTCAGGAAGTTTTTGGCTATTATCTCTTCAAATATTTTCTCAGGTCCTTTCTCTCTTCTCCTTCTGGGACCTCTATAATGTGAATGTTGTTGCAGAGGTCTCTTAGGCTGTCTTCATTTTTAAAATTCTTTTCTCTATATACAGTTCTGTGGCAGTGATTTCCACCCTTCTGTCTTCCAGGTCATTTATCCATTCTTCTACCTCAGTTACTCTGCTACTGATTCCTTCTAGTGTATTGTTCCTTGGAAGAAAAGCTATGGAAAATTTAGAAAGCATATTAAAAAGCAGAGACATTACTTTGCCGACAAAGGTCCGTCTAGTCAAAGCTATGGTTTTTACAGTAGTCACATATGGATGTGAGAATTGCACCATAAAGGATAAGCACTGAAGAACTGATGCTTTTCAACTGTGGTGTTAGAGAAGACACTTGAGAGCCCCTTGGACTACAAGGAGATCCAACCAGTCTATCCTAAAGGAAATCAGTCCTGGGTCTTCACTGGAAGGACTGATGTTAGAGCTGAAACTCCAAACTTTGGCCACCTGATGTGAAGAACTGACTCATTGGAAAAGACCCCGATGCTGGGAAAGATTGAAGGTGGGAGGAGAAGAGGACGACAGAGGATGAGATGGTTGGATGGCATCACCGACTCGATGGACATGAGTTTGAGTAAACTCCGGGAGTTGGTGATGGACAGGGAGGCCTGGCATGCTGCAGTTCATGGGGTCACAGAGTCAGACATGACTGAGCAACTGAACTGAACTGAACTGAACCAGAGAAAGTGTGCTGCTAGGCGCCCTAGGAAGTTTTCTAAATAAGGTCACTCCACCAAGACTGGAAAAGCTAACCAACCTACCTAGTACTTAGAAATAAACAGAGAATTAGACAAAATGAGGAGATAGAAATTTATGTTCCAAATAGTGGAATAAGACAAAACATCAGGAAAAGAACTAAACAAAATATCTATCTATCTATCTATCTATCTAACAACAAAATATTTATCTATTAGATAAAGAGTTCAAGGGAGATTATAAATGTGCTCACTGAACTCTGGAGAAGAACAGAGAACACCATGACAATTTAAGCAAGGAATTAGAAAATATAAAGAAAAACCAAAAACAGTTGACAAATAAAATAACTGAAATAAAAAATAGACAAGAAAGAGTTAACTGTAGATTAGATAATACAAAGGAATGGATAATCAGATTAGAAGACATAGTAGTAGAAATTCCCAAACTGAACAGAGAAATGAAAAAAGAATTTTAGAAAATGAGGATAGTTTAAAAGACCTCTACGACAACATGCTGCTGCTACTCTGCTAAGTCACTTCAGTCGTGTCCGACTCTGTGCGACCCTATAGAGGGCAGCCCACCAGGCTCCCCCGTCCCTGGGATTCTCCAGGCAAGAACACTGGAGTGGGTTGCCATTTCCTTCTCCAATGCAGGAAAGTGAAAAGTGAAAGTGAAGTCGCTCAGTCGTGCCTGACCCTCATAGAACATACTATTAATAGCATTCACTTTATAGGGGTCCTAGAAGAGGAGAGAAAAGGGAAGATGACTTATCTGATAAATAATCACTGAAAACTTTCCTAACAAGGGGAAAGAAAAAGACATCAAAATTCATGAAGCACAGAGAATCCCAAACAAGAGGATTCAAAGAAGTCCACAAAAAGACACATCATAATTGAAATTGCAAAGGGAGTTCTCTGGTGGCCTAGTGGTTAGGATTCTAGGCTTTCACTGTTGTGGCCTGGGGTTCAATCTCTGGTCAGGAAACTGAGATCCCAGAAGATGCCCAGTGCAGCCAAAAAAAAAAAAAAAAGTTTTTAATTAAAATCACAGAAATGAAAGGTAAAGAGAATTTCAGGAGCTTCATGAGAAAAGCAGTTAGTAAAATACAAAGAAACCTCCATAAGGGAATCAGCTGAATTTTCAGCAACAATTTTGTAGGCCAAAAGGGAGTGTCATGATATAGTCCAAGTGATAAGTGGCAAAAACTTACAACCGAGAATTCCCTACCTGGCAGGCTGTCTCTTAGACCTAAAGGAGAGATAAAGAGTTTCAAGGACAAACAAAAGTTAAAACGGTTCAACACCATGAAACTGGCTATATT